>NW_016814460.1:366024-436863 GCF_001698545.2 Rhinopithecus bieti
GGGGATTGGAAGAGAAGCATACATTGAACAGACCTGGATAAATGGTGAATTTTGAGTTCCTCTCTGATATGCTATACAAGGTGTCTGCCATCAAACAATATTAATAGCTGTCTAGTAAAAATGGCTACTCGGCCGGGCGCGGTGGCTCAAGCCTGTAATCCCAGCACTTTGGGAGGCCGAGACGGGCGAATCACGAGGTCAGGAGATCGAGACCATCCTGGCTAACACAGTGAAACCCCGTCTCTACTAAAAAATGCAAAAAACTAGCTGGGTGAGGTGGCGGGCGCCTGTAGTCCCAGCTACTCGGGAGGCTGAGGAGAATGCCGTGAACCCAGGAGGCGGAGCTTGCAGTGAGCTGAGATCCGGCCACTGCACTCCAGCCTGGGCGACACAGCGAGACTCCGTCTAAAAAAAAAAAAAAAGGCTACTCTAAGATAAAATCTAGGAGAAAGTTCTGTGTCTATAACTTAAGACCAGACTCTTCTCTCCTTTGGGACTTAACTCTTTGCGGTTAAACTCCTTACACACTAAAAAATTTATTTTCTGTGTAACTCCTGAGGAATCAGAAAAATAATTAGGTTAGATAAGAATCCTTAAGCAGCCACAGACCTTATCCTCTTAATAAAAATGAAGTTTGAGTTTTTTGTTTGCTTTTGTTTTGAGATGGAGTCTCGCTCCCATCACACAGGCTGGAGTGCAGTGGTGCAATCTCGGCTCACTGCAACCTCCACCTCCTGGGTTCAAGCAATTCTCCTTCCTCAGCCTCCCAAATAGCTGGGATTACAGGTATGCGCCACCACGCCCGGCTAATTTTTGTATTTTTAGTAGAGATAGTGTTACACCATGTTGGCCAGGCCGGTCTCAAACTCCTGACCTCAGGTGATCCACCCGCCTTGGCCTCCAAATAGCTAGGATTACAGGCAGGAGCCACTGTGCCTGGCCATTAAGTATTATTTCCAATGCCTGTTGTTGCAGAATTCTCTGGTTTATTTGGAAGGATACAAAAGAAATAAAAGATATGACTGTGCCCTTAAGGAACTTAAGTGTGAGTGAAATGTTTTTGAATGTACACACATGACAGGGGTTTGTTCACTTAGCACTTAATGTGTTTTATCCTATTTATGTTTTTATCAACAACTCCACTTTTACTAGACCAGTACCTCAGAAGCAAGTAGTATCATACTAATTCTTGTCCCCTAATGTACATTGTAAAAGCTCAAAAACTATTTTTGAACTAATGAGTAAATACAGTATGTGAGAAAAAGATCAAGGTAAGTTAATTGGAGTTAATCCAGAATTATCTGAATCAATTTCCTGATATTCTCCTCACTTGTAAAACTCTTGACACAGAGTGTACATTGATTTCTGTATAGAATGTTTTAAATTCAATTAACAAGTTTCTCTGTGCTCAGTGGTACTAAAGAGTTAAGGGTCAGAAGGTACTTGGTGTTCTGCCATTAACAACAGCAGATTCCTCCAGCGGGACAAGACAATTTAATTGGGTTGTAGTTGTGTGGCCCATTGTCAGATGTAGTTGGTGCTTTTTTCATTGAAAAAAACTAAGAACTTTTTTTTCTCCATTTACTTGCAGATGCCAGACCCTAAAAGACTCTTGCTTCTTCCTGCTACCAGTGGGTTCTTCATTTTCCTCCTAATCTAATTATAGAATGATAAACTCTGTGACTTTCCAAACTGACAAGCACATTTTTTTCCTCCCCCCCTCCACTTGAATCCTCGTTTGATGCAAGTACCCTCATACTCAGAAGCTTCCAAATAAACCTTTGATACAGATTGCTTAATAGTTTGGTCAAGTACCTGCAGCCCCAAGATTGGAGATCACATCCAATTCCACATTAATGAACCATTATGATTAAAAGTTTTCTTAAAGGATCTAACTGAAATAGACAGGACACTTGGGTTAGAAAAAGAAACTGTATATTTGTGTTCTCTGACACACATGGACCAAATTCCTTTTAGTGTTTATAGCAATGGACCTTTTCTGATCAGTGCATCTGTTTATCCATTCTCTGAGATATTGATAACATTTATATAGCAAAATACTCCATTCTTATTTATAGTCTTTAGGACATCTTACTGCCTATTTCCAACCTAGGGTAGTTTTATTTATCTCCCCACATTCCAGCTAGAAATTGTACTAGCGGTTAATCTAAGTGTGGATTATGTAGGAATTAAGATTGGAATGGAGGGGAGAAAGTGTACCTGTGAAGAAGAGATAGGCTTTCCACCTGTGTGTGAAATTTGATTAAACTTCAGAGTTTAAATGTGTAAAGGCCCTGCTGACTGCCCTGGGATACGTGTGTAATGACTTAGATTTCTGAAACACCCAAAGCTCTGGCTATCCTAGCATCTTGTGGATCCTTATAAGGAGACATTGCCGGGCGCGGTGGCTCAAGCCTGTAATCCCAGCACTTTGGGAGGCCGAGATGGGCGGATCACGAGGTCAGGAGATCGAGACCATCCTGGCTAACACGGTGAAACCCCGTCTCTACTAAAACTACAAAAAACTAGACGGGCGAGGTGGCCGCGCCTCTAGCCCCAGCTGCTCCGGAGGCTGAGGCAGGAGAATGCCGTAAACCCGGGAGGCGGAGCTTGCAGTGAGCTGAGATCCGGCCACTGCACTCCAGCCTGGGCGACAGAGCCAGACTCCGTCTCAAAAAAAAAAAAAAAAAAAAAGGAGACTTTATAATCTCCCCAGACCAGATTTTAGTTTATTTGGATTATTTTGGGGTTTTGTTTTGTGTTTTGTTTTTTGTTTTTGAGATGGAGTTTCACTCTTATTCCTCAGGCTGGAGTGCAGTGGCGCCATCTTGGCCCACTGCAACCTCTGCCTCCAGGTTCAAGCGGTTCTCCTGCCTCAGCCTCGTGAGTAGCTGGGATTACAGGCATGCGCCACCACGCCCGACTAATTTTGTATTTTTAGTAGAGGAGGGGTTTCTCCGTGTTGGTCAGGTTGGTCTTGAGCTCCCAACCTCAGGTGATCTGCCTGCCTTGACCTCCCAAAGTGCTGGGATTACAGGCGTGAGCCACTGCGCCCGGCTTGTTTGGTTTTTATCAGGTTGGGTTTGGTTTTAGTGTCTAGCATGGTGGGGAGGCATTTGGGATCTGGTATACATAGGGACTTGGATGAAGAATACTGACAAACATTTCCAAAAAAGATCTCTCTAGCATGGTTTGAAAATGACAGATAAAAAGGGGGAGTGGACTCCTGTGGAATACCTCCTTCCAGGAGTTTTCCATAGAACAGGATTCTCCCCCTAATGAAGCAGAGCTGTTTATTTAGTCTCAATCTTTAAAAACAGGTTCAAGATAAGACCCAGCACAATAGTATTTCTGCTTCCAGCTATGTGATCTTAATAAGTAGGCTGTTTCTCCTGGAAAAGGTAGTAGTATATTGAGGAAAAAATACACATATATGACCCCTAATTCCAGTCATTTATGTTTGTATATCAGTACCTCACAACAACTTTATTTTAAAGAAGTCATATTACTCAAAAATACAAAACACTTTTTGATTTTATTTATTTTGGTGATGACAAAACAAAACTGTCTATACTACACTTAGAACCTAGAGCTCCTACCTAGTTTAGGAAAACCGAGTAATGTGAGTTTCATTGCAAAGAGCTACTCAAATATAACTCAATTAAATAGAAATTAATTTATTCATGAGGCGCAGTGGCTTATGCCTGTAATCCCAGGACTTTGGGAGGCCAAGGTGGGCAGATCACTTGAGGCCAGGAGTTTGAGACCAGCTTGGCAACATCATGAAACCTGATCTCCACTAAAATGACAAAAGCCAGCCATGAGGGTGTGTGCCTGTGGTCCCAGCTACTCAGGAGGCTGAGGCATAAGCATTGCTTGAACCCAGGAGCTGGAGGTTGCAGTGAGCCAAGGTCGCACCACTGCACTCCAGCTTGGGCAACAGAGCAAGACTCTGTCTCAAAAAAGGAAAAAAAAGAAAATAGTTACTTTGTGCTTCTTAAATGTTTAAAGGGTCAAGATAAGCTAGCATCTGTCATTTATGAAAAACATTTTGTTATTTTAGGAAGACATCTCTTTGCTCATGACTACTAGGACATAATCACAAAACATCTGACCTTTTGGAGTGTGAGTAGCACTCACTACAGGAGAATGCCTGCCTGTGTTAATTTTGTTAGCTCACCAAATAGTTGTTTCTTTCTTTCTTTTTTTTTCTTTTTTTTCTTTTTGAGATGTAGTCTTGCTCTGTCTCCAGGCTAGAGTGCAGTGGCACAGTCTCGGCTCACTGCAACCTCCAACTCCCTGGTTCAAGCGATTCTCCTGCCTCGGCCTCCTGAGTAGCTGGGATTACAGGCACACGCCACCACGCCCAGCTAACTTTTATATTTTTAGTAGAAACAGGGTTTCACCATGTTGGCCAGGATAGTCTCGATCTCCCGACCTCATGATCCACCCACCTCGGCCTCCCAAAGTGCTGGGATTACAGGCTTGAGCCACCGTGCCCAGCCAGTTCTCTTTCTTTAGTAAACTAATGATTAAAGCCACCAAATTGTCTGGTCACAAGCTTTTAAGGGCTAGGATTCACTAGTCTAGATTTAGATGGCTGGAAATTTTGGAGATTCCCAAAACTAGTAAAAGAAATGGTTCTTAGGCCGGACACGGTGGCTCACACCTGTAATCCCAGCACTTTGGGAAGCCAAGGCGGGTGGATCACTTGAGGTCAGGAGTTGGAGACCAGCCTGGCCAACATGGCAAAACCCTGTCTCTACTAAAAATACAAAAAAATTAGCCAAGTGTGGTGGCGGGTGCCTGTAATCCCAGCTACTTGGGAGGCTGAGGAAGGAGAATCACTTGAACCTGGGAGGCAGAGATTGCAGTGAGCCTAGATGGTGCCACTGCACTCCAGCCTAGGCAACAGAGTAAGACTCCTGTCTTTAAAAAAAAAAAAAGAAGAAGAAGAAGAAGAAAAAAAGAAATGGTTCTTGGGAGGGAAAGAGGGAAAGCTTGCTTATCTTTGGGACCTTCTTTTTCAGAGGATACCCTTCCTTTGGGATGTGAACAATGGAAGGCAAACAGTTGAATATTCTGCCTCAGTTTCAGCTAAAGTCAAGTGTTATGGTTAAAGGTTAAATGCAGAGGCATTTCAAAAGCTTAGCCAGAGATCTAAGCTTTGAGTCCTGCATTTTAGTCTCCTCCAGGGTTTCCATACTCTACCCAAGGAGAGGATTTGCTTTTTGGAAGATTGCCTTTCTCCCTAGGGGTTCTACAAGTGCCATTGTGATTTGCAAATGCTCTCACCAGGAAAAAACAAATGTAGGTGATAAGTGATGCTTAACTCTCCTGGTAGTTGTACCTGAGCTAAACAAGGAGAGTATTTGAACTTAATTTCAAATAATGCCCTTTCATTGGTGAGGCAGTAGCTGCTTGTGTTTGTCTCTCAGACAAAATGTACAGTATATACTATACTGGCATTCTTGTATTCCTTTAGTTGTACTTTTCACAATTCATATTAAACTCCAAAATAGGCAAAAACTGAGAAGATAACATTATACTTATTTTACCATTTTAAAGAGGCAGGTTGTGAAAAAGCAATTTATATACTGTATTTTAAGTGATTGGATTGGCCTTAGAAGAGACATCTAAGAAAATACGCATTTTCATGTGCCAGTTCAATGGGTAGAATAAGGAAAAACTACCTAAATTTTATGCAAAAATACTATAACAACTGCTCATTCTTTTGACCACTGTCTTCCTGATACTGTTAAGGTTCAGAACGTATTTACATCCTACTTTACAGTGTTGGCCTCTTCAGAGATCACTGAAAACACACTAACCTGTTACCTCATACTGCCCCTCAGCTGACTTTCCATTCCAGTCACACTAAGGTCTGATAAATGCAAACCTGGGTATGAACAGGGCATTTGCCTTTTACACAGCAATTCACTGCCTGATCCAACTCATTTAACTCATAAACTTGTTAACAGTTCAGACAAAAATGAAATATAAGATTGTTTGTAGCTAGGAAAAACAGCATCCTAAACAGTAACCCAAAGAACACCTATTTGGTCAACAGATTTGCATTTGTATTTACCTTAAAGACCTATATGAAACTAAAATAGTGTAAGAGACTTTGAGGAAACCTGTAAAAGACAAGTTTAGTTGTTTTATATATGTAAGGAAGAAATAAGGTTTATTGAAAACCACTGCTTATGAACCCAACCATGCCTCTTAATTTTTATTAAAATACTTGTCTCTGAAATAGTTTTTTCAAGTTTGTCTGTTTCAGTTCTGTTGCCTCAGACCAGCATCCTGAATCCCCTTGACCCCCGCTATTCTACTGTCTCTGCTTCACCAATTCCCAAGTTAAGTGAAGCCCACCACGTTTTACTCTATTCCTTCTAGGTTACCAAATATGGTTACAGAAAATCGTATGTTTTCCCTGGACAGGGTCCGGGGCTTAGATTTAGCTCCTTCTGTTGCTTTTCTCTAGAGTAGATCTTTATAGTAGAGATGCAAGTTGAAAGAAATGGAAAGTCTTCTTGAAATTAGAAGCTCCATTGAGATATCCTTTTGTTGAACTGCAGATTTCAACAAAGGAGTCTGTTTTAGCTTTATAAAATCCTGCAAAAATAAGCATTCACATGGTTCCCACCAGGTATGTAAATTTGATATCCACCTATTGTATCCCATATAGAGCTGAAATGGGCTGGGCATGGTGGCTCATGCCTGTAATCCCAGCACTTTGGGAGGCTGAGGCAGGTGGATCACTTGAGGTCAGGAGTTCCAGACCAGCCTGGCCAACATGGTGAAACCCTGTCTCTACTAAAAATACAAAAATTAGCCATGGTGGTTCACGCCTATAATCCCAGCTACTCGGGAGTCTGAGGCAGGAGAATTGCTGGAACCCAGGAGATGAAGATTACAGTGAGCTGAGATCACACCACTGCACTCCAGCCTGGGCAACAGAGCAAGACTCTGTCTCAAAAAAAAAAGAAAAAAAAAAGGCCGGGCACGGTGGCTCACGCCTGTAATCCCAGCACTTTGGGAGACCGAGGCGGGCGGATCACGAGGTCAGGAGATCAAGACCATCCTGGCAAACACGGTGAAACCCCATCTCTACTAAAAATACAAAAAATTAGCAGGGCGTGGTGGCAGGCGCCTGTAGTCCCAGCTACTCGTAGTCCCAGCTACTCGGGAGGCTGAGGCAGGAGAATGGCGTGTGCCACTGCACTACAGCCTGGGCTACAGAGCCAGACTCCATCTCAAAAAAAAAAAAACACAAAAAACTGAAAGGGAGCTTAGAGAGTACCTGATCCAAAGCTTCATCTTGCATATGAAGAAACAGGCCCTATACAAGTGTGAAACACGACAGTTTTTTAAAAGGAAAGAGAACAATAAACACAAAGTTCAAGATAGCGGTAATCCTTAGGGAAGAGGCCAGGATGAGGGGATCAGGAAGAAACACAGGATAGTAGTAGTAGTCTGTTGGTAAGTTGGATGGTGAGTTTCTTGGTGTTTATTATGCTTCACAAGTGTGTATTAAATACTATATAATTTTTAAACACAAGAATAATTGTTAAAAGAGTTGCAAAGTTCTTACTGTAAGCAAGTTACTGTTCTTTTTTTTTTTTTTTTTTTTTTTTTTTGAGACGGAGTCTCACTCTGTCGCCCGGGCTGGAGTGCAGTGGCCGGATCTCAGCTCACTGCAAGCTCTGCCTCCCGGGTTCACGCTATTCTCCTGCCTCAGCCTCCCGAGTAGCTGGGACTACAGGCGCCCGCCATCTCGCCCAGCTAGTTTTAGTAGAGACGGGGTTTCACCGTGTTAGCCAGGATGGTCTCGATCTCCTGACCTCGTGATCCGCCCGTCTCGGCCTCCCAAAGTGCTGGGATTACAGGCTTGAGCCACCGCGCCCGGCCGCAAGTTACTATTCTTACTTAGCATTTTATGTATTTTAGCCCAGGAGGGAAAAAAAAAAAAACCGGCCCTGAAAATCTGATCCTTGCTGAGGATGCACAGCTTGTTAGTAGTGACCTGTGACCATAACCTGGGACTTCTGATTTCTAATTTACTGCTTTTGTACCATTCTTCCCTAAATGTTGATTCTACACTCAACCTCTCATTCTCTCAGGCTATGACTTTCCTCCTGAACTCATTTCCATGTCTGCCAGTTTAGACTGCATGATCCATTACTTCAGTAGCCTAAACCAGCATCCTTAACCCCTGCTGCCTCTGCTTTACCAATTCCCAAGTTGAGTGAAGCCCACCATCTTTTACTGTATTCCTTCTAGGTTATCAAGTGTAGTTACAGAAAATCATATAACTGTGCCATGTAACTCCACTGCAGATACAGATTTCTAAACTCAGGCACTCATTCCTGTTTGACTTTCAGATTTACCTGGTGACTGTTGCAGCCCTTTTACTATTCTGAACTTAGTAGTCCCTACTTTCCATCCTCCACTATCAGCAGATGACATTGACTTTGCCTCCAACTTTTTTGAACTCCTGGGCTCAAGGCATCCTCCCAAGTAGCTAGAGCTACAGGTGTGTGCCACCACACTCAGCTAATTTAAAAAAAAAAAAAAATTTAGAGATGTGGTCTTACTATATTGCCCAGGCTGGTCTCAAACTCCTGGCCTCAAATGATCCTCAACGTTAACCTCCCAAAGCACTGGGATTACAGGCATGAGCCACCACACCTGGTCTTGACTTCCTTGAGAAGGTACTGGTCATTAAACTTAACTTACTCTTTAACTCTTACAGCACTTCTTTTTCCTTTATCTCATAAGTATACTTCTGGCTAGGCACAGTTGCTCACGCCTGTAATCCTAGCACTTTGGGAGGCCAAGGCAGGCGGATCACTTGAGGTCAGGAGTTCAAGACCAGCCTGGCCAACATGGTGAGACCCCATCTCTACTAAAAATACAAAAAATTAGCCAGGCATGGTTGTGCACGCCTGTAATCCCAGCTATTCGGGAGGCTGAGGCGGGAGAATTGCTTGAACCCGGGAGGCCGGGGTTGCAGTGAGCCGAGATGGCGCCACTGCACTCCAGCCTGGGCAACAGAGCAAGACTCTGTCTCAAAAAAAAGTGTTCTTCCTCTACAAGGCTAACTTTATCTTCATACCTTGTACTATATCACATTGTATTATCTATTGCTACATAACAAATTTCCCCAAAACATAGTGTATTAAAACAATAATAAACATTACTCTCATAATGCCTTTGGATAAGGAATTTGGG
The DNA here is from genome assembly GCF_001698545.2 of Rhinopithecus bieti. NCBI lineage: Eukaryota > Metazoa > Chordata > Mammalia > Primates > Cercopithecidae > Rhinopithecus > Rhinopithecus bieti. The sequence continues at coordinate 375,262 of NW_016814460.1, forward strand.
AGTTACTTAGCTGAGTAATCCTGGTTCAGGGTCTTTCATGTAGTTGCAGTCAAGAGTCAGCCAGGACTGGGCACAGTGGTTCACACCTGTAATCGCACATTCCAGCACTTTGGGAGGCCAAGGCGGGCAGATCACTTGAGGTCAGGAGTTTGAGACTAGCCTCGCCAAATGGTGAGACCCTGTTTCTCCTAAAAACACAAAAACTGAGGCCGGGCGCGGTGGCTCAAGCCTGTAATCCCAGCACTTTGGGAGGCCGAGACGGGCGGATCATGAGGTCAGGAGATCGAGACCATCCTGGCTAACACGGTGAAACCCCGTCTCTACTAAAATACAAAAAACTNACTTGAGGTCAGGAGTTTGAGACTAGCCTCGCCAAATGGTGAGACCCTGTTTCTCCTAAAAACACAAAAACTGAGGCCGGGCGCGGTGGCTCAAGCCTGTAATCCCAGCACTTTGGGAGGCCGAGACGGGCGGATCATGAGGTCAGGAGATCGAGACCATCCTGGCTAACACGGTGAAACCCCGTCTCTACTAAAAATACAAAAAACTAGCCAGGCGAGGTGGCGGGCGCCTGTAGTCCCAGCTACTCCGGAGGCTGAGGCAGGAGAGTGGCGTAAACCCGGGAGGTGGAGCTTGCAGTGAGCTGAGATCTGGCCACTGCACTCCAGCCCCGGCCACAGAGCAAGACTCCGTCTCAAAAAAAAAAAAAATACAAAAACTGGCCAGGGATAGTGGCATGCACCTGTAATCCCAGCCACTTGGGAGGCTGAGGCAGAAGAATTGCTTGAACCCCAGAGGTGGAGGTTGCAGTGAGCTGAGATCATACCACTGCACTCCAACCTGGGCAACAGAGCAAGACTCTGTCTAAAAAAACAGAGTCAGCCAGGGCTGCCATTTCTGAAGACTTGACTGAGGTGGGATGATTTGTTTCTTGAGTGACTCACTCACATACCTGAAAATTCAGGGCCTCAGTTGCCCCCCACGTGGGACTCTACAAAGCCTGCGAGTATCCTTACAACATGTCAACTGACTTCCCCCATGGTGAGCAATCTAAGAGCAAGGTGGAAGCCATAAATTCTTTTAGGACCAAACTTCAGAAGTCATACTACATTATTTCCACAATATGCTTTTGGTTACACCGGTGAGCCCTTTTCAGTGTGGAAGGGGACTTTACAGGAACATGAATACCAGGAGGCAAGAACCAATGGGGGGCTGTCTTGAAGGCAGTCTACTACACTGAGCTTCTCCTATCCTCCAATGTCTTCCATAAGTCAATTCCTCTCTCCTCTTTATCTTTTTTTTTTCTTTGAGATACGGCCACATTCTGTCACCCAGGCTGGAATGTAGGAGTGCTATCATACATCCCTGCAACCTCGAATTCCTGGGCTCAAGCAATCTTCCCACCTTACCTTCCACGAGTGGTCTTTCTTTCTTTGTTTTTTTTTTTTTTTTTTTTTTTTGGTAGAGATGGGATCTCACTATGTTGCCCAGGCTGGTCTCAAACTCCTGGCCTCACGTGATCCTCCCATCTCAGCCTCCCAGAATGTTGGGATTACAGGCGTGAGCCACCATATCTAGCCCTCTTCTCTTTAAATTTACTCTTTCCTTAACTCTTTCAGCTGTGAAAAAAATTTTTTTTTTTTTTAATGTATACCTTGTTCTCCATATTAATCAGGGTTTGGTTGCAGAGAACAGAATCCATTCTAGCTAGATTAAGCAGTAAAGGACTTATTACTAGGGCATTAAATGGATGGATCACAGAATTCTGAGGCAGGCTGAAGAAACTAACTCTAAACTGGACTTCCAGAAATGATTCCTAAAGACTGCTAAGGGAGGCCAGTCATGGTGGCACACACCTGTAATGCCAGCACTTTGGGAGGCCAAGGTGGGCAAGTTGCTTGAGCCCAGGAGTTGGAGACCAGCCTGGACAACATGGTGAAACCCTGTCTCCACTAAAAATACAAAAATTAGCTGGGGTATGGTGGCATGCACCCGCAGTCCCAGCTACTCAAGAAGCTGAAATGGGAGAATTGCTTGAGCTCAGGAGACAGAGGTTGCAGTAAGCCAAGATATTACTACTGTACTCCAGCCTGGGCGAGACAGTGAGACCCTGCCTCAAAAAAGAAACTGTTAATCAGGCCGGGCACAGTGTCTCACGCCTGTAATCCCAGCACTTTGGGAGGCCGAGGCAGGTGAATCACCTGAGGTCAGGAGTTCAAGACCAACCTGACCAACACGGTGAAACCTCATCTCTACTAAAGATACACAAAAATTATCCAGGCGTGGTGGTGGGTGCCTGTAATCCCAGCTACTCAGGAGGCTGAGACATGAGAATCGCTTGAACCCAAGAGGTGGAGGTTGCAGTGAGCTGCACTCCAGCCTGGATGACAGAGTGAAACTCCGTCTCAAAAAAAAAAAAAAAAAAGACGGCTAAAGGAGCTGCTACCACTTCTACTATATTTAGGAAGCTTCTACTACATTCAAGAAGCTTCTACAGTAGTTAGGAAGCTGCCATTGCTGCTGCTAGTCCAAGAAGTATACCACCTCTGCCACTGTCAGTATCCCTAAATGGATGCCCTGCACCCTGTCTTAACCCCTGCTGGCTTCAGAATCCAAGTGAAATACTAGTGCATCTGATTAGCAGAACTTAATTCAGAAGTGATTTAACATAGCTAGCTAGAAGAGAATGTGGGAAATTTAGTCTTTAGCTTTCCAGCTTCTGCACACTAGAAGAGTGTGCATGCTGACCACATACATAAAATCCTTCACACTCCCACTGAAGCAATTATGACTTCAGTGCCAAGTTTTTTGAGAGTTGTCTATACCTGGTCTTAAATTCCCACTTACTCCTTGATCCATTGCAATCTGGCCACTCTGTTACCATCATCACCACTTGATCCCCTATTTGCAGGACCAGTGGTCCATTTTAGTCCTGCTCCCTGAAGCATTCAAGCAGTAACAGGTTGTTTCTTGTGATGCTTGTGATAGTAGTCATATCAATGTTGTTCATGAAAGAATTAGTTGCGGCACTGGGCGCAGTGGCTCACGCCTGTAATCCCAGCACTTTGGGAGGCCGAGGCAGGTGGACCACCTGAGGTCAGGAGTTTGAGACCTGCCTGGCCAACATGGTGAAACCCCGTCTCTACTAAAAAGTGCAAAAATTAGCCAGGCATGATGGTGCCCGCCTATAATCCCAGCTACTCGAGAGGCTGAGACAGGAAAATCACTTGAACCCACGAGGCAAAAGTTGCAATGAGCTGAGATCACGCGACTGCACTCCAGCCTGGGCGACAGAGTGAGGAGATCAGTCTCAACAAAAAGAACTACTTAGAGCCATTTTCCTCAAAGGGGCCTTGGACTTGAAGGCACTTAGAGCTTCAGCTGTAACCTAGACTTGCCTTTCCTTGTACATGACTAATCCAGATTAATGATGTTACTGTTCACTCAGTCTTTTCAGAATTCCCTCACATTCAATTAGCCACCAAATCCTGGCATTTAAATACCAGAGATGACTTCCGAAACCAACCAGTTCTTTGCATCTCCATCACCACTACTCTATTTCAGATCATCACCTTTGCCCGAACTATTGCAGCAACTAATCTTTCAGCTACTAGGTTTTCCTCACTCCGTTTATCTTCCACCTGCCATAGCACAACTTTCATATTTAATTGTTTTTAATTTACCCAGTAGTAGTAAATAGCAGGCCAGGCATGGTGGCTCTTGTTGGTAATCCCAACACCTTGGGGGGCTGAGGCAGGAGGACTTGAGCCCAGGAGTTCACGACCAACCTGGGCAACATGAAGAGACCTTGTCTCCACTAAAAATTTAAAAAATTAGCCAAGCATAGTGGCAAGTACCTGTAGTCCCAGCTACTTGGAAGGCTGAGGCGGGAGGATGGCTTGACCTTCAGTAGTTAGAAGCTACAATGAGCTATGTTCACACCATTGCACTCCAGCATGGGAACAGAGTGAGGCCCTGGCAAAAAAAAAAAAAGAAAAAAGAAAAAAAGAGTAATAGCAAAGGCTTATGAGCACTTGGTATGCACCAAGTACTATACAATGTACTTTATATGCATGTCACAATTCCACATAATCTTAATAAAGTGGATACTGTGCTTACAAGTAAAGTTACAAGTCCTTCCTTGATAAATAAGGAAGCTGAAGGTCCTCAAACTTACAAGATTTGACCAGAGCTGTTTAGTTACTATATGAGGAAACCAGAATGGGAGTCATGTCTGCTACTCCTAAAGGCAGCACTTTTAACCCCACTGTATTTGATGATTGCTACAGCCTCATCTCTCGCCATCCTATTCAGAGTCTAGCCATGGCGAACTCACCATCTTTCTAATACATTGTGGTCTTTAATAACCATACCTCAGCACATCTTGTTTCCTGAAATGCACTCATTCCCTCCCCTTCCCAATGCCTTTCTGCTTAGCATATTCCTATTCCACCTTCAATTCCAACTTAAATGTTACCTCTGGGGTAATTTTTCCAAGTTCCCTGTTCTATGCTCCTATTCTTCCCCATTCATACTTTTTTTTATCTTTTTTTTTTTTTTGAGACGGGGTCTTGCTCTGTCGCCCAGGCTGGAGTGCAGTGGTGCAATCTCGGCTCACTGCAAGCTCCACCTCCCGAGTTCATGCCATTCTCCTGCCTTAGCCTCCCGAGTAGCTGGAACTACAGGCACCTGCCACCATGCCCGGCTAATTTTTTGTACTTTTAGTAGAAACAGGGTTTCACCGTGTTAGCCAGGATGGTCTTAATCTCCTGACCTCATGATCAAAGTGCTGAGATTACAGGTGTGAGCCTTGGCCTCCCAAAGTGCTGAGATTACAGGCCTGAGCCACCACGCCCAGCCGGTTCATACTTTTTTAAATATACTTACTGAGTTGTGTTGTAATTAGCTTCTTAATGCTTGTATCTTCCAGGGTTTAGAAGGAAACAGAAACCACTCTTGATATTTTAAGCAGAAAGTGAATTTAATATAGAAAATTAGGTGCTTACAAAATCATCTGAATAGCTGAAGGAGCAGGCTCTAGGTGGGACTGCTAGGAATGACTCTCAGAACACTACCGAACTGACTCACCAAAGGAGCTACAGCCTCTGATGACCACTGGAACACTAAGTATGAGAAGATAGCACCACAGCTACAATCTAGAGATCAGGAAACTGCCACACAGTCCAACAACATATGTAATACCAGACTTTTTATAGAGCTAGTAACTAATGTAAACATCCAAGTACGTGGTCCACAGAAGGGAGAATAAAGGAAACTGGATAGTCAGTGCCCGGAGCATTGAGAGTTTGCTCTAGAGTGTGTTGGGGGTTTTGAATGCTTACTTTTATAATAAGATTGAGGCAAGGCAAGTCTTTTTTTTTTTTTTTTTTTTGAAGGAAATTAGTTATTTTCAAAGCTCAGAGAAATATGTACCATATGCCAAACCACCCCCCACCCTCACCCCCCAATGACTATAGTAGTTGAGTACTAAGTGGACAGGCAAACCTACGTGACAAAAGTGGTTGTACCCAGGCACAGTGGTTCAAGCCTGTAATCACAACCCTTTGGGTGGCCGAGGTGGGAGAATCACTTGAGGCCAGGAGTTCAAGACCAGCCTCAGTGACACAGCGAGACCGTCTCCACAAGAAAAATAAAATAAAATTTAAAAATTAGCCAGGCATGGTGGCATTTGCCTGTAGTCCCAGCTACAGACTGAGGCGGGAGGATCCCTAGAGCCCAGGAGTTTCGGGCTGCAGTGAGCTATAATTGCACTATTGCACTCCAGCCTGGCCAACAGAATGAGACCCTGTCTCAAAAAAAGTGATTATGAAAGCAGTTGAGAAGTAACATTGAACTAGGAGTCAAACATATTGAGTCTAAGATGAGCCCTGTGACCTTGGAAATATCAGTTAAACATTCTGTGCCTTAATCCTCTCTTCTATAAAGTGAACAAATTGAACTAGATGACCTCTAAGGTTCAGTCCAACAGTAAAATTTCATGTTTTTTAGTTATTCAGTTGAAAAAGTATTTTTATAATGAAAGGGAAAATTATGCAACCATTTCTAGGGCTTGCTTTACTTTTGATCATTCTGTAAAATTTTCCTGTCAACCTTAAAATATTCTCTGAGGCCATCCAGATGAGGTGAGAGAAGCAGTGGGAGGAGAAAGTAACCTAGAAAAGGAAGGGTTTTTTCCCTGACTGTATTGAATCAAATGTAGTTTTTTTAAACACACGGAGCAGCTTTGGAGTTCCCTAATTTCCCAATTGGGGGTTTTCGTTAATATGTCCCCAGAAGTTAAGCGGGGAAAAAATTCTCCAAAGAACCATCACTGATTCTAGAAGCTGGAAGGGGCCATCACAACCTCAAAAGCTAGGCTTGTTTAAAAAAAAAAAAAAAAAAAAAAAAAAAAAAAAAAACATTGAAAGGTGTCCTCTAGGCTATGTTAGCTGGGCCAGAGATTAAATGGAGCTTTCTGCTAAGTCCCTGCAACCTCCTCTGGGCTATTTGAGGTACTTGCTGAGTTTTTTGCCCTAATTTCTTTTTTTCCTTCAAGACTTGCCCTTCATTCTCTTGCTTCTCCGACGCGAACTGCTTTTCAGAACATTTTCAGACAAACCTTCAGATGTTAGCCGAGGGACAGTTTGCCGGTACTGTTCTGTTGTTGTTATTTCCCCAAAAATAGAGAAGACCCAGCAGCGACTGGTGCTGTCTTCAGAGGATGCTGTGGTATTACATAGCCCTTGATTTCTCCCCTGCCAATATGCTTTCTTATTGTGCTTCAAAGCTTGTTTACTAACTCCAGCTTAGTCCCTTGACTCTCCTCCCTTACCCTGCCCCCTGCATTGTGCATTTCAAAAGGTGGAAAAAAATAACAGCTGCTTCTCAGCCCTCTCCTTTGAAGAACCGCAGAATCACCAGGGCTAACATGTCAAATTGTACAGCCTTCACCAAACCTTTGCACAGAGATGTTTCAGGTTAGGAGAAAGAAAAAAAAATTTAACATAATAGCCTCTTTTCTGAGGGCTTTTAACAAACAGGCCCCAGGGCTACCTCTCCTTGCTGCAGAATATATAAATAAATAAGTGAATGAGCAGGGTTTAGTTCTTAGCCAAGGATGATACAAACCCCAATGTTATATCTGTTGCTACTTGGAGCCAATTAAATGAGATGGACACATGAAGGTTTGTTTTAGTTACAGCCCTACCCTGATACCATTCATAATCAAAGGCAGTTTCCCAAAGCATAGTTCAACTGTCACCTACATCACAATTATTTTAGAGGCTTGTTTTAAAACACAGATTCCTAGACTTTCGTCCAGATTTCCTGAATCAGAGTATCTGGAAGCAGCAAACAGGAATCTATTTTTAGCAATATCCCTTATATTAATTTGTATGCACAACAGTTTCTGAAACCACATATTATTGAATGAAGGCTTTTAGGAATATATAAGGAAGATAAGTATGCTATTTGAATTTTTTCTTTTCTTTTCTTTTTGAGACGGAGTCTCGCTCTGTTGCCCAGGCTGGAGTGCAGTGGTGCGATCTCGGCTCACTGCAAGCTCTGCCTCCTGGGTTCACGCCATTCTCCTGCCTCTGCCTCCCCAGTAGCTGGGACTACAGGCGCCCGCCACCTCGCCCGGCTATTTTTTTTTTTTTTTTGTATTTTTTAGTAGAGACGGGGTTTCACCGTGTTAGCCAGGATGGTCTCGATCTCCTGACCTCGTGATCCGCCCACCTCAGCCTCCCAAAGTGCTGGGATTACAGGCATGAGCCACCGTGCCTGGCCTACTGTTTGAATTTTTAAGGACGCAGGTTCTTTAAAAATCAACACACAAATCACAAAGTAAAGAGTGTGGGGACTGGGTGCAGTGGCTCATTCCTGTAATCCCAGCACTTTGGAAGGCCAAGGCGGGTGGATCACTTAAGGTCAGGAGTTCAAGACCAGCCTGGCCAACATGGTGAAACCCTGTTTCTACTAAAAATACAAAAATTAGCTGGGCGTGGTGGCGGGCGCCTGTAATCCTAGCTACTCAGGAGGATGAGGCAGGAGAATCACTGGAATACAGGAGGCAGAAGTTGCAGTGAGCTGAAATCACGCCACTGTACTCTAGCCTGGGCATCAAAGCAAGACTTTGTCTCAAAATAAAAATAAAAGCATAGTAGTGATTAAGAACATAAAGAAAATAAAAGTATAGTATTTATGTCATAAGATAATTTAAAGATATAAGTGGGAAAAATGCATTAAAGTTTTTAAGAGTTTTAACAGTAAACACTCAATACATTTTAGCTATAATGAATAAACTGAAGATACATAATACAGAAATGACATGAACTGTATGTAGCATAAGATGATCCCCAACATTGTCTTAATTCCTTCTTGATTCCTTCCCTTTAAGCAAAAATTTGAAAGATATTTAAAGGGCATGTTTTAAGTGAAAACCAGACATCCAAAAAATAAAAAAGAAATGACTGCTTCTTACTTCACCTGGTAAGATGTTCAGCTGGAGAAGTAGAGTAAATTTCTGGATCTGATGTAAATTGTTTTCCTAGTGCTGTAACCTCCATGAATTGATATTATTGTGCAGCCTGATCAGTTTTGAGGATGTGTATTGACATTGTCCCCATTTCACCAATAAAGGATTCATTTGAGAGCTGTCACTACTTATATACGACCTTCACTTCTGAAGATGTAGCCCAAGGACTTTGGTGAATAGCTAGCCCATGGTTTCAGCATGGACAAAATGATTGTTAATGGATTCTAATGGAATTGTCTTTGCTAATGAGCATAGGAAGAGAACTGCTGGTGGATGTGAAAAAGAACAATAGAGCCGGGCACGGTGGCTCACGCCTGTAATCCTAGCACTTTGGGAGGCCGAGGCGGGCGGATCACAAGGTCAGGAGTTCAAGACCAGCCTGACCAACATGGTGAAACCCCATCTCTACTAAAAAAACAAAAAAAAAAAAAAAAAGAACAATAGAGGACACCCCTAGTCTCTCCCATATTTGAGTCAGGTGGCAGACAGAGAGACAAGTAAAAGGCAATTCTTTAAGATTGCTTTCCCCTTGCCCTAAGGCTAACAGGGACCCTATGATCTAACACTACCTACCTGCTGTTTTCTGTCTATGGGCATACGAGGTGAATAGAGTTTAACCAACCTACATCCAGGGCAACTGAAGCAAGGAATTGAGGCTCTTGATCCAGCCCCTGAGACGTTTTTTTGTTTTGTTTTGTTTTTTGAGACAGAGTCTTGCTCTGTCGCCCAGGCTGGAGTACAATGGTGTAATCTTGGCTCACTGCAACCTCCGCCTCCCAGGTTCAAGCAATTCTCCCTCAGCCTCCAGAGTAGCTGGGATTACAGGCGCATGCCGCCACCATGCCTGGCTAATTTTTGTATTTTTAGTAGAAAAGGGAGTGTCATCACGTTGGCCAGGCTGATCTTGAACTCCTGATCTCAGGAGATCCACCCACTTCGGCCTCTCAAAGTGCTGGGATTACAGTCGTGAGCCACTGTGCCCCACTGACAGATTTTTTTGATAGAGAAAGCAGTGTATGGGGGAAATTGTACCCAAGTCTTCCTAGTACCCAGTCTCCCTGAAAAGGCAGTCAATCTGCCCCCATAGCTTCAACAAATTCTGAGAAGGAATGATTTAACCTTGGGATAAACGTAGAGTATTGATGAGGTTTTAGGCTCTATGCTAGTTCTAAAGAAAAAACTGAGACAGTCTTGTCAATCTCCTTGGTGTCCAGTAGGTGGAGATATAGTCTAAGGTTGTCTGGGACTGCAGTGGAAGTTTTAGGGCATTAGGTAGCTTCCAGAGTCTTCTGAGTCGGTGGGAAAGAGTAAGCAGGGTGCCTTTTCTACTTCCCAGTCCACTCATCCTAACGCACACATACCTCACTTCTCTGCTTTCCCATTCTTAGACACTTTGGCCTGAGACAGAGATATATACCATGTAGGGAGGAGTGACACCAAGAACTCTACAGTGGGGGAGTGTTGGGAAGAGAGAGATCACAGAGACATTTGAAGAACTTTCCTGAAGTCCAGGTCTTGTGCTATCCAGCACAGATTCTAGGTTGGCAGTAAGGCGTCCTCCCTTCTGCCAATCTGGAAATGCCAGTATCTTAAATCCGTGGAGCGACCACCCTCCTAAAATTGTCACACATATTCAAATCTAAAAGTGACACAAACCAGGAACTGCAGACCAGACAAGATGCACTATAGGTATTCAGCCAGCCATCTGGCATCCATGGACAACAGACATCAAGTTAATGCATGAGTGGACACCCTGCCTGCCAATGGGCACTAGGCCATGACCACCAGTTGGATACAATCAGCCTGCCAAGGTGAAGGGCATCCCACAGCGTTGTGCCTATCAGCTTCCCTGCCACAAACTGAATGGAACTCAGAACTTGAGAGACCTCCTGCCTGCAGAGAAATAGACTCAGTTCTTCATTGAAAACAACAGGGGAAAGAGAGGCAGGGAAAGGGGGTAACGCTCTATTTTGCCTAAAAATAGTAGCGAAGTCTCTTCGTCCTATCCTTAGAAAAGTCTGGAAATTGACCCTTCCCAACCCAGAACTGGAAGTTGGGAGTCAGTAGGATAAAATGGAATATGATTTTATCCTAATGAGTGAAAGCAAATGTGGCATGATGAAAAGAGCTGACTTGGAATAAAGACACCTGAATTCTGTCCCACATTAGCTATATGACCTTGGGCAAGTCATTTCCTTTCTCTGGGCCTTGCTTAAAATGAGGACATTGGGCTAAATGATATCTAGAATATTGTCCTCCTCCAACATCTGCTGTTCAGTTCTGAGAAGTAATTGACTTTGCCTTGTTGAAGGTGACCAGTCTAGCACCCGCAGAACCCCATGTGACCCCAGACATAAGCTATGTCTGAGCTAAGGGAACTGAGCACTAAAGGAGTGGGGAAATGAAAGTTCTGGGCTCCCAATGTCCCTTTCCCACTATCTGTTTCCCACCACTGGGGACCCACTACAGGGATCTGAATATCAGAGATGCAGATCTTCTCATCTTTTGCAGAGTGAGAAGGCTGGAGGCTCCAGTCAGCCTTGTAACCAAAAGAATCTAAAACTACTATTTCAAGAAGAAAGTGATGCTCATCTGGGTAATATTCATCATATTAATATGTATCAAAGCCAGGCACAGTGGTTCACAACTGTAATCCCAGCACTTTGGAAAGCCAAGACAAGAGGATTGCTTGAGGTCGGGAATTTGAGACCAGCCTGGGCGACATAGCAAGAGCCCTGTCTACAAAAAGTAAAATTAGGCCGAGCGCGGTGGCTCACACCTGTAATCCCAGCACTTTGGGAGGCCAAGACGAGTGGATCACCTGAGGTCAGGAGTTCAAAGCCAGCCTGACCAACATGGTGAAACCCCGTCTCTACTTTAAAAAAAAAAAAATCCACAAGTTAGCAGGCGTGGTGGCAGGTGCCTGTAATCTCAGCTACCCTGGAGGCTGAGGCAGGAGAATGGCTTGAACCCGGGAGGTGGAGGTTACAGTGAGCCAAGATCGTGCCATTGCACTCCAGCCTGGGAGACAAGAGTGAAACTCCATCTCAAAAAAAATAAAATAAAATAAAATAAAATTAGCCAGGTACAGTGGTACATGCCTGTAGTCCCACCTACTCAGGAGGCCTAAGTGAGAGGATGGTATGAGCCCAGGAGTTTGAGGTTGCAGTGAGCTATGATCAGGCCACTGCACTTCAGCCTGAATAATAGAGTAAGATCCCATCTTTAAATATATGTAGGTAAATTTTGGGTCTAAGGCCAATCTGTCTCTGATCTCTGCTCCACTGCCCACCCAACCCCACCACCACCAGCAGCAGCAGCTGCTGCCCTTCCTCACTAGTCTCTTCCTGCCCCTTTATATTCTCAGTGGGCTGACTGTTAGTTCTTCCTGCCGGTGCGGTTTTCACCTGGTCCCTAGTAAAGGACCTGTGCCTGAATTTATCCTGTGAAGAGAGGAATGCCTTCACTTTCCTTCCAGACACTGATTCACTTCCTTTGCCCAGGTGAGTTTCCATAGGATATTGGAAACATTCCATTTACCAGAGGTTTCATATACACCCAGTCTGAAGAAAATATTCAACTTAACTACTGAGAACAGAGAATTTGAGGAGATTCCAGTATGACAAGTAACAATACTCATCTAAGACCTGAGTTCTACCACTTGTCCTCACCTCCACCCTGAGAAATCTTAAATGCCCTCAGGGAAGAAAAGCTAGTCAGACTAATTAATAATTTTCTCTCACTGAGTTAACTTATGCTGAATTTCAAAGACAATATCATTTCACATCTCATGTATCAGATGTTGTAGTATGCTCTAATCACCTAGGTTAGGGGTGGGAGAGTAGTTGATAACAATAACTTGAGGTAAAATAAGTATAAGTCATGAATCTTACTTTCAAGAAATTTATAGTATATGTTATATATACATAAGAAGTTACCCCCAGAATGTAGTTACTTGAAACAACAATAAACATTTATTCTCTCTCTCAGTTTCTGTGGGTCAGGAATTCAAGGGCAGTTTAGCGAAGCAGTTCTGCCTTGATATCACTCTTGAAGCTGTAGTCAAGATGTCAACTAGGGCCGGGCGCAGTGGCTCAAGCCTGTAATCCCAGCACTTTGGGAGGCCGAGATGGGCGGATCACGAGGTCAGGAGATCGAGACCATCTTGGCGAACACGGTGAAACCCCGTCTCTACTAAAATAAAATACAAAAAAACTAGCCGGGCGAGGTGGCGGGCGCCTGTAATCCCAGCTACTCGGGAGGCTGAGGCAGGAGAATGGCGTAAACCCGGGAGGCGGAGCTTGCAGTGAGCTGAGATCTGGCCACTGCACTCCAGCCTGGGCGACAGAGCAAGACTCCATCTCAAAAAAAAAAAAAAAAAAAAAGATGTCAACTAGGGCTGCAGTTATCTGAAAGCTTGACTGGGGTTGAACACTCTGTACTGCAAGCAGGTTCACACACATGGATAGCAAGTTGGTGCTGGCTTTTGGTGGAAGGCCTCAGTTTCTTTCCACACTGGCCTCTCCATAGGGCTGCTTGGTGGCTGCTTGGTGGCTGGCAAGAGATCCGAGAGAGACCATGGTGGAAACTGCAATGTCTCCTATGATTTCGTGTTAAAAGTTACACATGTCACTTCCACAGTATTGTGTTGGTTACATGGGCCAGCCATCATTCAGTGTAGGAAGGGAAAACAGAAAGGGCATGAATACCAAGAGAGGAGGGTCAATGAGGCCATCTTGGAGGCTACCACATAATCTATCTGGGATTTCAAAGTTATGATAAAAAGCAATGCTAAATAGAAGAGCTACTATGTTTATAAACCTACAACTTTGAATATGCTCATGATAGAATAAATTTCATAGTTTTTCACAAAATGCCATTGAATAAGTGACTTCAGTAAACTCTATTTTGAAACTTGGTTTTTATTTTGCGCTCCTTGAAAACATTCTTCAGAGTAGGCTAAAGGATTTAATGAATTATATGGTTATCTTAATTTTCATTCAAAGGATATCAGCCATGCTGCTACAACAAAGAAACCCACAAATATAGTGAGCCTCTTACTTCAAATAAAGTACTAGTACAGAGATATATGGAGTAGATGGTCTTTGATAGAAAAGGCTTGCATCTCTGGGTCCATGGTGGCTGCTTAATGTGTCACCATGTCATAGCAAGCAGAAGGATGAAAGAGTGAGAGCACCTACCTTTCCTTTTTAAAGGCATGACCCAGAAGTTACACACATTGCTTCACTCACATTCCATTGACCAGAACATAGTTATGGGACCACCTCTAATTGAAAGACAGGCTGGGCAGTGTAGTATCTAGCTGGCAGCCATGCACCCTGCTAAGATTTAGTGTGTGGATAGCAGGGTAGCAGAGTCATACTATTAAAAGGAAGAAGAGACAGGACGATGAGAATTAGTGGTCTCTGCCACATTTACCTGTCCCTTGTGGGGACAGGACAGGTGACAAAAGTTAACAAGTAATTGGACCACATCTCTGGATCCAATTCAATAATTAGATGCACATTAAAAACATGATAGTAAGAAATGCTATCTTGCTAGAAGACCACCTTGTAAAAAACAATGTCATACAATTCAGAAATTAGTTTTGTAATGTCACTGTGTTATGTTTACCATTGCTTTCAAAACAGGCTCAATTTTTTCAAATATTTGTTTATCCAGGCAATGTGCTTGGCAGTGGAAAAACAGAAGTAAACAAGGTCCTTACCTCACAGAACTTAGTCTAAAAGGACAGACAAACAGGAAGATACAATATAGTGGAGTAGGTGCTGTGACTAGCGAAATCAGGAGTACTGAGTGGGGGATTAATGAAGGCTTCTTGGAGGAATTAGTGTTTGTGCTGGGACTTGATCTATAAAATACATTATATTCAATCCCAGCTACTCAGGAGGCTGAGGCACGAGAATCACTTGAACCCCAGGAGTTGGAGGTTGCAGTGAGCCAAGATCATACCACTGTACTCCAGCCTGGGCGACAGAGTGAGACTCCATCTCAAAAAAAAAAAAAAGAAAAAAAGCAATATTACAGAGAGCACATCAGAGTTCAAATAGATTTCAGATTTATCAAACAGACTGAATGAGGCTTTAATATTTACAACCAAGTACTGTAACCATACATATAGCATATTAGTTTAATTATCCCAACAAATCTATGAGAAAGATATTACTGCCATTTTACAGATGAAGATATTGAGACCCAAGGAGGTTAAGGAACTTGTCAAGGTTACATATCTATTAAGTAAGGAAGGCAACATTCAAACTCAAGTCTTTTCAGATGACTTCCCTGTGCAAAATAAAAGCACATTAACAAAAAGCAAACATTATCATTAAAAATTCTGGCCAGGCGCAGTGGCTCATGTCTGTAATCCCAGCACTTTGGGAGGCTGACCCAGGCAGATCACAAGGTCAGGAGTTCGAGACCAACCTGACCAACATGGTGGAACCCCGTCTCTACTAAAAATACAAAAGTTAACTGGGGCATGCCTGTAATCCCAGCGACTCAGGAGGTTGAGGCAGAAGAATCGCTTGAACCTGGCAGGCAGAGGTTGCAGTGAGCCAAGATCACACTATTGCACTCCAGCCTGGACAACAGAGCAAGACTCAGTCTAAAAAAAAAAAAAATTCTATGGAATATGCTTTCATAAAATATTTAGAGTTGCTTCTATCATAGGTGCATCCAAATGTATTCAATTTCTAAATTATCCAAAGACTTCATTAATACCCTGGATAATTAAGTGTTAGACCATGTACTCCAGACTATAAGCCTAGGACTTCAGAAGAGTGGCACATTGCTGAGATTTAGAATGAGCTGGGGAAGACTGGGCTCAGTGGCTCACGCCTGTAATCCCAGCACTTTGGGAGGCCGAGGCAGGCAGATCACTTGAGGTCAGGAGTTCAAGACCAGCCTGGCCAACATGGTAAAACCCCGTCTCTACTGAAAATATAAAAATTGGCCAGACCTGGTGGTGGGCGCCTGTGATCCCAGCTATTCAGGAGGCTGAGGCAGGAGAATCACTAGGAGGCGGAGGTTGCAGTGAGCCGAGATCATGCCACTGCATTCCAGACTGGATAACAGAGCAAGACTTCATCTCAAATAAATAAATAAATATTTTAAAATAAAATAAAGAATGAGATGGGGAAGCTTATGCAGGGCTTAGATGGGCCTTGATGACCAATACAGAGGACAGTGCATTCCAGACACTGGAATCACAGGAGCAAAGCTGAAGACAAAATGGGCACATTAGTGAGACAGTACTGAGACACTGAGACCCAAATGACTAAAGTTGAAGGTGTATTTGAAAGAAGCTTTCTGGTTCTCCCAGGTACAGGTCAGGAGAATGGAGAGATTGGAGACCTCAGGGTCAGTTTACCCCCATTTCAGTGGCCATGGTAGCTGTAACCTACCCTCACTTTTCTAGGAAAAAATATATCCCAGCATTCCCAAGATCTTCTCTCTTCAGTGTAATCATATTGTCACCTTGAATATCAAAAGACATATATTATTTTCCTAATGCTGGTCCGGGGCTGTACCGATTGACAGACACAATCTTTGCTTCATTCAAGTTTCCAGTCCGATAGGATACAGACAATTCAGCAAACAAAATGAGGTAAACTTAGCCCAAAATAAAAGCATCATGATTCCCTTAAGAGGTCAAAGTGCTTACAGCTGTACCATGTAGGGGCCATAACAAATGCTACATTTAAGAGGACACTAGGCATGGTTGGGGTGGTCCCAGGCTTGATAAGGTTACTTATGCCCCCAAATCCTTGTGGTCAACCCAGAACAGTCGCCTTGAAAAGGACTGATGGACAGGACACCTTTCCTCCAAAGGAATCCTGCCTCTCCTATATGCCCCAAAATGAGCATGAGTGGGAAGCTAACCAGAGGGAAAAATAGGAGGTGCTGTTAGGGTCAGACAGGATCCAGCAGCCTGGACCCAAGTGCTCGGAAAAGGCCATTGTCTGAGTGGCTTTCTGGATTTCCTGCCCTCAAACACCTACCCTGCCCAACATGCACACTCAATCTCTTGCCTCCTGTTCTGCCATCACTGTGATTAGGAGGCACTACCCACCAAGAGGACGACAGACCACTGAGGTTCTCCTAAAGTGAGAAGGGAAATCACCCAGACCCATCCCCAGTGGGGAAGGGCAAAGAGATAACACAGGGCAGGCCTTTAAGATTACTAGATAAAAGTGTTTCCAGATCTTAATGAAGATCAGGATCCTCCTTATCTCTCAACCCTCACTCATTTCTCCCAGTTCTACTCATCCAGAAGACGTAGAGTTTTCTGGCACAAGTGAGCAACAGCTGGATGGGGGTGGGGGTGTGTCTGTGTAGGTGTCTGTGCCTCTAGGCATGTCCCAGTGGTTTTTATGTGTGGGAGAGAAGTCAGCAAACAGGGTGTGGTTGTGGGTGTGTCTCACGTGGCATGAGGCATCTACAGAGCAGTTCTGTTGAAATCCCTGGGCTCCCTGCTCTACCAGCCCTGGCTTTGAGTCCATTTCATGACCCTGATGAGACCAGATTCCCAGCTGATGACGCCCATTCCCAATCACCAGCTTCCAGCTCTTTGGCCCCTCCCCCATCCACACTCTTACTCCTCTGGCAGGCTAGCTGGGCTTTTGGCTGGGAACTGAGCTCAAAGCGGAAACAGGCAGTTGGGAGGTGTGATTTATGTCTCTGACTTCACCCCAGGCTGGAGCCCAAACACTTAGACCCTCCCCGCAAGTACCAGTCTGGCAAATTCTCTCCTCCCCCTCAAAATCTCAGGCTCTTCTAGCTGGTCAGAGGTCTTCCAGGCAACCCCATCCTCACTACCATCCCCCCCTCCACTAACACTACCACTCACACCTGTAACTCCTGCTGATGACAGTGATAGAAGAATTAACTTCACTATTACCCACAGGAGGCAGGATTCTATCAGCCCCAAACAATAGGTAAATCCCTCCATATATCTAATTTCCTTCTCTCCTGCTGTTGACCAGTAGTTGGTAGAAACAAAGGGGAGCTAACTCACTCAGAATTCTACCTCTGGCCTCTCAAGGTCTCTTTGCAGATTTAAGGTAATCCTCAATCCTGTGATTGTTTCTATCTCTAGAGACTTCTTATAAACATTCTCAAAGACATCAGAGTGCCATTTTCTTGCTCCTGATCAGTAACTTGATGCATATCTTTATCTGCCATTTGTCAAGAGCTGAAAAGCACACTCCCACCCCCCCACAATCTGGAAGCCTAGAGTCAGAAAATATCTTGCTAGGAAGTGAGAGTCCTCTAACTCCTTCCAGGGGCTCCCACCTTTACCACTTAGAAAATCCTACTAGAAATCTAGTTTCATCTTTTCTCACTTTTAAAGATTCCTCATCAGTCAAATGCCCCTGTTAACTTTAGAGAATAGTTGAGGAGGATTAAATGAGGAAATCAATTTGAAAGATATAAAATGCTGCTTCATAGGATTATTTTGAGGTTAAATGAGGTCACATATGTAAAATGCTTAGATCTATACATGGTACTTGATAACTATTAGCTGTTTTCTCCTGTAATACCTCAAAAATTGGGGAGGGAACTGGGAGTTTGCCCTTCCTAGACATCTAGAGCCCATGGGCTCATTATAACCTTGTTGGATGGGAAGCTCAGATTCCTAGGTTTTAGTTTCTGAAAGTACATGGTTGCATGAATGAATGAATCCATGCTCCATTCAGTTTTCTGGGGTCTGGCCTCTCCTTCCCTGGCTTCGTTCCCGTCACCCCCTACAGAGCCTTTCCCCTAGATCACTGAGCTCATCCTGGTTACCAATTATTTGTTTATTCCTGGCCCCCACACAAGGACTCCAGCCCCAACCCTGGTATTCCCCTGAGTTCCTGTATGAGAATCTGAATGTGTTGGGGTAAAATGGAACCTCAAGGATCACCTAGCCCAATTCCTTTGATTTAGGAAAGACAAAATTGAAAGCCAAAGAAGGGCAGACTTGCTCAAGTTGGAACTTCCAAGTGAAATACCTGGATTCAGCCCAGGGAGTCCCTGTGTGCTTTCAAGGGAAAAAGAATTCTCATCCCCTTCTTCATTTCTCTCTCTCAGTGAGTAGAATAAATCACTATTTTTAACTACCTAAAACATGAGCAAAAGCTGGAGAAAGGCTCAAGGAAGTCCCTCCACATACAAGCTTACTGGCTTCTTCCTTATTTTCCCGGGTCTTCTCTAATCCTTATATCTGCCCCTTCTTGCATTCCTCCCTTCCTCCACCTCCAGTCACACTTAGATGGCTTCTGTGCTAACGTGTATGTCATTTGCATATCAACAATAGATCAATAGATTTGGGGGTTTTTTGTGTTTTTTGTTTTGTTTTGTTTTGTTTTTTGAGATGGAGTCTCACTCTGTCTCCCAGGCTGGAGCGCAGTGGCACAATCTCGGCTCACTGCAAGCTCCGCCTCCCGGGTTCACACCATTCTCCTGCCTCAGCCTCCCGAGTAGCTGGGACTACAGGCGCCCGCCACCTCACCCGGCTAATTTTTTGTATTTTAGTAGAGGCAGGGTTTCACCATGTTAGCCAGGATGGTCTCGATCTCCTGACCTCGTGATTCACCCGCCTCAGCCTCCCAAAGTGCTGGGATTACAGGCGTGAGCCACCGCGCCCGGCCTTGTTGTTTTTTTGAGACAGAGTCTTACTCTTTTGTCCAGGCTGGAGTGCAGTGGCATGATCTTGGCTCACTGCAACCTCTACCTCCCAGGTTCAAGCAATTCTCATGCCTCAGCCCCCTCAAGCAGCTGGGATTATGGGCGTGCGCCACCATGCCCAGCTAATTTTTTGTATTTTAGTAAAGACAAGATTTTACCATGTTGCCCAGGCTGGTCTCAAACTCCTGAATTCAGGCAATCCACCCACCTTGGCCTCCCAAAGTGCTGGGATTATAGGTGTGAGCCACCACGCCCAGCCTAGATTTGTTTTTAAAAAGTGAATTTGTTGCTGAGCACAGTGGCTCATTCCTGTAATCCCAACACTTTAGGAGGCCAAGGCAGGAGGATCACTTGAGCCGAGGAGTTCAAGACCAGTCTAGGCAAACATAGTGAGACCCCGTTCCTACAAACAAACAAAGAATTCGTTTAAAAAGGAAAAGAAGAATGGGTCAATGGCTTTCTTTGAAAGTGTTTAGTCTGAATCCAACACCTAGGTCCAAAGTGGGGTACACTTGACCAGCAGCTTCTGTGAGCATGACCACCCCATAAGCCCCATAAAGGCATTCCTTTTGCCTTTGCCAGTGAGGCTCTAGCATTCCAAAGATAAACCTAATGGACTGGTCTTTCCTAAAGTAAAGCCAGATTGCTTGGGTTTGAATCCCAGCTCTTCTGCTTACCTTGGGCAAGTTTATGCCTCAGTTTCCTCATCTTATGGAATAGGTCAATAGTACCTCCCTGATAGAGGGGCAGTGCCAATTAAACAAGTTAATACATACAAAGTCCTTAGAATGCATACTATGTAGCATAAAGCATAAGCTATTATTATTATAGGAGAGACAATAACTCCAGGAAGCTGTGCCTCCACCTCCACCCCCCATACATACTTGAGCCATGTGGCATGGTTCCTCTCTCTCTTCCTGGGATCTCATTACCCTTCTCCAAACCTGCCCATCTGGCCCCTGTACAGTCTTACCCTTATCCAACCCCCAGCTCTACCCCTGGGGCCCAAACCTGGGTGTAGGGGAGGGAAGAAGAAAGAAAAAACGTGGCCATTTTAGGGCAGAAGAGCTGTTCGAGGGGAGAAGGGGTGGGGGCAACAGGGAAGTGGACCCAGAGTTGGGAAGCTCCTTATTGGGAAAGGCCCCCGTCTGATTCTGGGAGACAGAGGCCAGGCCTGGGCACTCAGCCAAGTCCAAAGAGCAGGCCCTAGGCCCTAGTCCTGGCCCCCAAAGCCAGCACCAGTGAAAAGACTAAATACTCAGTTGCTTTGGGCCCTTCTCCAGACAATCACAGGACACTTTCCCTACCCCAACCTCACCTCTTCTGACAAAATACCCATGGTGATTAAAGTAGCTAGAACCAGGAGTACAACGTCTCTGTGTATATATGTGTGTGCTGGGAGGAGGGAGAGACTCATGCTTCCGGGCCATAATAAGGTCAAACCACTGTTCCAAAAGTAGCTGTCTCTAGGACACTGCCCACCACCCACAACCCCCACTACCTCCCCCCAAGTCCAACGGCTGGCTGTGAACTCCTCCTACAGGAATTCAGCCAGTTCTGGGGAGACTGCTGATGAGGGGGGCCCAAGGGTGAGTAACGGTTCCCGTGGGGATCGGGGTGCCCATGACTAATCAATGAGAGGGTGAGAAATAAAACTTACATTCCTTGACTTGTAGGGCAGTAGCTGGAGGTGGGAGGTGGGGCAGGGGCAGACTGAAGCAAGGACAGCCAAGTAGGGACGCAGAGAGGGAAG
Source organism: Rhinopithecus bieti (assembly GCF_001698545.2). NCBI lineage: Eukaryota > Metazoa > Chordata > Mammalia > Primates > Cercopithecidae > Rhinopithecus > Rhinopithecus bieti. Next base: position 396,243 of record NW_016814460.1, read on the forward strand.
CGAGGCTGAGGTGGGGGTAGGGAGTCTTTCCAGCCCTGCTCTCTCCACATCTCAGGCTGAAGGAGAGGCAGGCCCCAGGTAACCAAACACCTGGGTTTCTGCTTCCCATCCCCTGGCAAATAAGCCTCTTCTCCAGTTCATTCAATCCAGGGCTACAGACTTTGAATGGACTGAGGGAAGGGCACACTGACATCTCATTTGCATTCCTCAGCCCCTACCCCACTTATCTAGGAGTCCCTGTGCCCAGAAGACCCGGCTTGGAAAAACTCCCCTGTGCAAGGCTGAGAGCTAGACTAAGGGCATAAGAGCGGAAATGAGCTGGGAGCCAAGATGCTGAGAGAAGGAAGGAAGCCAGTCTGCTGCCACAAAGGAGTCAGGAAAGAGAGGGAACAAACAGCCAAGTGCTTCCTGCCCATCCCCTTCCCTGCCTCCCCACCAACCTCCTCCAGCCTGTCCAGACATCTCAGGCCCAGGGGGAGTGGGGAAAGGAGAGCAGAGACCCACACGAAATGCCCTCTAACACTTCCAGCTCAGCAGCCTTCATGGCAGAGGCCGGGGCTATTCTCAAAGCAGCTCCTGTATCATACCTAGATGATCACTCCCATGTCAGCCAGTTCCAGAAGTCCCCTTACCCCAATTTCCTCCACCAAAGTGACTCATTCCTCTCTGTTTCAAGCTTGCTTTCTCTGGCCCTCCAGTATCTGCAGTTGAAAGAGAACACCATGAGTTTGGGAAGGGACGTGGTGGTGGGGAGGGTTGGGAGAGTTTTAAGAACAGGCAGCCCTCTTCCCCAAACTACTATCTCACCTCCCACTGCACTAGCACGAGAGCAGGGGCAATCACACCTCACACACACGCACCCCAACTTTAGCTTATTGACAGCTCAGGATACAGATACATCCATGCAAATACACCAACACAAACATGTTCAGATTTTCAGACCATACACACACGCAGAGGGAGGTTTTCACCTCACAGGCACATTCACATCACACAGGATCTTTTCCCAGCCTGGCCGGCACAAATGGTGAACATGAGAAAGATGTAGAAACCTGGGCCAACTTGGACCCAAAATATATTCCAGGTTTGGCCCTTCTCCAGGCCTGTTTCTCCTTTCCTTGCTACTCTCCCAGGGCTTTCCCATGCAGAACACAGGAGAAGGTGGAGAGGCGGCACCTGAGGGTGCTCTGTTCCTAAGCTGTGATACTCAGTCAGCTCTGTCTGGGTTTCTGGAACCCAGCCCCCCTCCCTGAGGTGATCACATGGAAAATGTCCAGCTGCGGTTGCTTGGAGAGATGAGCTCAGCCAGTCTGAGTGGGGCTGGGGGCCTGGACTCAGCGTCAGACTTTCCACTTCGGACCTTACCCCTCCTCCCACCTCCAAATACCACTCCAGGGATTCAGGAGCAGGAAAGGGGCCAAAGGGACTTCTGACACAAATGTCACAGTCTTGGACTGGTTCAGAGGGGAAGGGTGGACACTGATGAAGGGCAGAACAGATCTGGAAGCACCTCTAGTCTGCTTCATTCCTGCGTACCCACTTCAGGGAAATAAATCCAAAGATAGACCAAAAAAGACAAGGGAGACTAGCTTGCAGTGTAAGAAAGTGACTTTCTGAAGTCATCTTCCCAGGGGTGGGAGGGGGCGGGTGGGGAACTCAAGAAAGAGTAGATTCAACTCAATGACCCCAAAATGACAAAGGACATAGAAAGCTGTGTCCTAAATGGAAAGCTGGGGGTGGCGGAGGAAGGAGCAGACCGGTGTTCCACACTGCCTCTCATTGGCCAACGAAGAGTTCCTGACCTGGCAGGAGGAAAGGATTAGTCCCTTAATCCAGTCTTCCAAAGTCTATTTCCCACTCTCTGTGACTCTGCACCCCTGCCCTCCCTCTCCTCACGTTCCTTTCCCTCTATCCCTCCTCTCTGTTGTGTGCTTCCCCTTTCCTTTCTCCTTTCCTCTCACCTACCATCTTTCTAGGATCCTCCTTCCTGGTTCCTCCACCCTCTTCTCCTTCACCAATCCCAAGCCACTCTGTCTTTTCCTCTCTCTAAACCCTCTCTGTCTACCTCTTTGCTCTTATTTATGTCTCCAACCTAACCCATTTCCCCCTCCTTCTCCCTCCTTATTCTCCCCAGCATAACCCGCAGAGCTTTATACATAGTAAGCATTCAAAATGTATACTACTTAGATCAATGGCATTTATTAATTAATGTCCCTTGCACAATTCTAGGAACTTAGAGTAGACTGAGATCTTTATTAGTTAAAATGTTGGAGCCACGAAAGGTTTTATTTTTTTTTTTTTGAGACGGAGTCTCGCTCTCTTGCCCGGCCTGGAGTGCAGTGGCGGGATCTCAGTTCACTGCAAACTCCGCCTCCCGGGTTCACGCCATTCTCCTGCCTCAGCCTCCCAAGTAGCTGGGACTACAGGCGCCCGCCACCTCGCCCGGCTAGTTTTGTATTTTTAGTAGAGACAGGGTTTCACCGTGTTAGCCAGGATGGTCTCGATCTCCTGACCTCGTGATCCGCCCGTCTCGGCCTCCCAAAGTGCTGGGATTACAGGCTTGCGCCACGGCGCCCGGCCAACACGAAAGGTTTTAATCTGGAAAGTAACATCATCAGAGCCTTAGTTTAGGAAGATTAATTTGCCTGCAAAGAGTAGGGTGGATTTCAGGGGAAAATGAGACCCTTTTTTTCATTTTCTCTCGTTCTTTCTTCAACTGTTTCTTTCTCTCTGACTTCTTCACCATCTGACAGGCTTCCCCACCTGATCACGACTTCCTCTCTCCCTTCAATGAGTCTTCCCTCCTTCCTTGAGTTTTCCTTCCCTTTACCCCATCCTGCCCTTCCTCCTCTCAACAACCCCCCCCAGAACATCTGTAAGCAATCGGCTTCTAGAGAGGGGTAGGGTTGAGATTTCCCAGCCAGCTGTGGGGGTGTGGCGAGCTGTGGCCGACTGGGTGGAAGAGTGTGGCCTGAAGGGAGGGCCGCTCTCCCTAGAGGTGAAAGCTTGGAGTACCATTCCACCGTTCCTGTTCCTAGGCACGCAGCTCTTTAATCAAACCCCAAACTTCTCTTCTTCCCAGGTCAATCTCATCACATACCCCTTTTCTATCTGAGAGACCTGGAAGCCCTAACCCTACCTCCCAGTTCCACAATCTGTCATCTGGAACCCTCTAGCCACATGTAGATTAGAGACTGGAAGAAGGCATCCAACCTCCCAACTGCTGGACATCTGTTGAAGGGAATATAAACCGAAGGGTCAGAAAGCCCCTCCTCTTGACTTCTCCCTTAGGGCTTTGAATCCAATCAAGGACTGAGGCCAGAGGTGGGGGGTGTGGGTATTCAAAGGACAGAATGCAATTCAACCTTACTACAGGTAAAGCAGGAAGGCCAATACATTTTTGTACATTAGACCCAGAAGTAACCACTTGTGAATTGTGAATGTATAAACATTACCTTCTTTTATATTATTTTTTTTTTTTTTTTTTTTTTTTTTTTTTTGAGACTGAGTCTCTCTCTGCCACCCAGGCTGGAGTCCAGTGGCCGGATCTCAGCTCACTGCAATCTCCGCCTCCCGGTTTCACGCCATTCTCCTGCCTCAGCCTCCCGAGCAGCTGGGACTACAGGTGCCCGCCACCTCACCCGGCTAGTTTTTTTGTATTTTTAGTAGCGATGGGGTTTCACCGTGTTAGCCAGGATGGTTTCGATCTCCTGACCTTGTGACCCACCCGTCTCAGCCTCCCAAAGTGCTGGTATTACAGGCTTGAGCCACCGTGCCCGGCCTCTTTTATACTATTATCTCAATTTAGTAAGCCTCAACCTTGGAGTCCAGGGGTTAAGAATCTTCTAAGGCTTTGTTCCTCCTCAAGTTATAGTTCTGGAAGAAACGGAGGGTGCTCTGTGTCCCAGGAGTGCTCTGTGTCACTGGGCTCATAAATATCAGCCCCTGAGACTCTCCATTTTACTTTTATGCACTGGCTGCTGCGGACACCTGGAACCTTTGCAGGAATTGCTGTAAACCCCACTTATCCCCTAGCTCAGCACCCTAACAGGTTAGCTCTCCCTGAAGAGAAAGGCAAGGGGATGGACCTATTCTTCTTAGCCCTGTACATGATCCCTGGAAAACAAATGTGCTCATTGTGAGGTGATGATGGACAGAGAGGAATTTGCAGCCAAGGAAGGCGTGTATGTGTTTGTTTGGGGGTAGAGAGATGAGGAGCGCTAGAGGTCCAGAGAACTCATGAGGAAGACTTATGAAAAGCAGGGAGAGGGACATGCTGGGCCCCATCCCCAACTTTGTGCCATTGTGTTAAGGACTAATGGCACACTATGCTCTACAAACACACAACACACACACACACACACACACACACACACACACCCTGATTCCTACCTGATCAGATATGCTGTTATCTCTACAAAGCCAGAAAGAGCTGAAGCTAGTAACATAGCGTGTCTGAGTTTGGAGTGCAATCTGTGGCCCTCCTGCCTTCCTCCCCAGCCTCTTCCAATGCCCTTTCTGTCTGGGATTGATAATCCTTCCCAAGAGAGGGCTGGAAATGGCAGTTGGACTTGTAGAGGTGGGAGGGAATGCCTGGCTCATCCTCAACCCCTCACAGCCCCAGTCGGATGTGCACTGGGAATCCTGGTGCTCCAGGTCCCTTCCTGATGGGCTCCAGATGTGCTTACATCTGGGAAGGCCATCCCAGGAAGCTGACACTCCCACCCACAGCTCCCACCCCGGATGGTTCTCTCCTCTAACTTCCAGGCCCTTGAGCTGAGAAGCTTCAGGCACCCCTTTCCTCTCGAGAGGTAGGTACAAGGCAGCAAAGGGGAGAGAAAGGAAAGTCATGGGGGTGGCATGAGTGAGCAGATAAAATGAGGTCAATGTTTAGGACACCCCAGAGGATCTTATTTTCCTTTTAACTTCCTATCTGGGGTTGTTACATTTTGCCGTAGCATTCTAGTGCCTCCAAAATGCCAAAATAAATTGAGAAAAACTCAAGAACTTTTGGAAGAGAAGACATTAGCAAGAGTGGGGGAAATTCCTTCCCATTGATCTGCTTAATCTGGATTCCTGACACTCTCCTGTCAGTGCCCACCCCTAGTCCCTGTCCCCCTGCGCCTCCCCAACCTAGTCTCGCCTGGAAAAACTCCCAGTTTGGTCCCCACAGAGGTATCTAGTCATAAGAGTCTGAGTCTCTCTGTCGCCCAGGCTGGATTGCAGTGGTGTTATCTCAGCTCACTGCCACCTCCACCTCCTGGGTTCAAGCGATTTTCCTGCCTCAAACTCCTGAGTAGCTGGGATTACAGGCTCCTGCCACCATGCCCAGCTAATTTTTTGTATTTTTAGTAGAGACAGGGTTTCACCATGTTAGCCAGGCTGGTCTCAAACTCCTCACCTCGTGATCCGCCCACCTTGGCCTCCCAAAGTGCTGAGATTACAGGCGTGAACCACCACATCTGGCTCTAGTCACAGTCTTAATCACTGGGTTCAGAGTCCTGGAGCAACAAAAGAACCCAAGCATCTTATCGCTAATGTTGCTTTTGTCACCCTAGTAAACATCTTTCATCCACCCCTCCTGTGCTGTGTGCAAACTGGGGATAGAAAAAGGAGAGGAGTCTGGGTTTATTTTAGGCATAGGACACAGAGGAGGGGTTTCTCCTGGGTCAGACAGTGGGTGGGGATGGTGGAGGTGACTCACAGATGATAGAGCCCTCAGTTCCTCTAGGCAGAGACCTGAGTCAGAGCAGCAACAGAGCCTGAGGGTGCAGATGGTCTACTCCTGTACTTTCCAATTTCCCTCTCTTAGACATACACATACACACACACAGAACAACTCCCCAGCTTCAGCAGGCTCTGGATCCTGGTATAACTGGGCTCCTATTCTACTTCTAGAAATCCCCCTATCCCCGCCTTCAGCTTCATAATTTTCCTAAATATCCCGCCTTCCTTCACTCTGTGAGATCCAACTTCTTTGTTTGCTTGTTTTTGTTTTGTTTTGTTTTTGAGATGGAGTCTCGTTCTGTCGCCCAGGCTGGAGTGCGATGGCGCAATCTCGGCTTACTGCAACCTCTGCCTCCCAGGTTCAAGCAATTCTCCTGCCTCAGCTTCCCAAGTAGCTGGGATTACAGGCACCCACCACCACACCTGGCTAATTTTTGTATTTTTACTAGAGACGGGGTTTCATCATGTTGGCCAGGCTGGTCTCGAACTCCTCACCTCGTGATCCGCCCACCTTGGCCTCCCAAAGTGCTGGGATTATAGGCACGAGCCACTGTGCCCGGCCTAGGAAGTTTTATTTCATGGACACCTCAGCCTCCACCACCCCTACCCAACCAGGCTTTTTACAGCCCAACAAGACCTGAGTCTGTTTCTTGAAACCAAGGCATCCAGCCTCAGTGTTCTCAGAATTTCCAGGCATTTGAGAATCTTAAAGAAGCCACTGAGTCTCACCCCAGAGAAATCACATACATACGGACAAAAACTTCCATCCAGTTTCAGAGGATTAATGGATTGTATACCCAATCTTCCCCTACCCCACCCCAAGGACAATGGATCTAGGTTATAATTCCTACTCTAGGATCTTCCCCCATACCCCTGTAGAAACCCAGCCTGGTTTACAGGGCTGACATTGCTGTGGGAAAAGCAATGGCTTTGAAGTCTACTGGGATTGGGTTTGGATTTCACCTCTGCCCCTTTCTGTTGGCCTTTGCTTAGTCACTTCTCTCCTTTAGGCCTCAGTTTCCTAACAGTAAAATGAGGATCATGATACCTTCAGTGCTGGATAAGTTGGGATAAATGGGATAGAGGCAGATTAAAGGTCAAGCCCAGGGCCAGGAATACAGCATGTGCTAAATAAACTGTTATCAGTACTCCCCATCCTTCTTCCACACTACTAAAATTCAGCATGACTCCTGGCATTAGAACTTGCACCCGAACTCCTCTGTGGAAATTCACTCTTCTGGTTCTAAAACTCCAGCCTTCAAGGCAAGCAGGCTGGCGACAACAGGAGCCTGGTGAGTGTCCTGGCCTTGCCCTTCACCCTTCTTCCTCTCCATCAAGCAGACCATGATTCATAACAGTCAGTCATCACAGCAAATCATTCCTACTGAGCAGTGAAGAGACAGAGGGTACCAAAGAGGTCAGGTTTAAGAGAAAAAACAGAGGCACTTGGAGACACACAGCCTTGGCCAGAGAAAGGCTAGAGATATACAAGATGGAAAGAAAAAGCTGAGAGAAGATACAGCATTTAGAGGGACAGTGGGCTTAGAGGAGAAGGCAGTGGGTTTGGAATCTAAACACTTAGGTTCTAGACTCACCGCTAACTGGCTAGCCATATGACCCTGGACAAATCACTTCATCTCTCTACACCCATTTCCTCTTCTGAAGGAGAAGATTGGACTGATGGCTTCTACCCCTCCTCATTGTCCTTTCTAGGTCAGCTTCCAGGCCTGGAGGTCTGTGCTGAAGTAGCTCTAATTAGGAGGGGACCCCAAGTTCAGGCTGAACCCAGAGCAGAGGAAGAGAGGATCAGGCAAAGGCAGGCATGGTGAGAGGAAAGGCAGAAGGTGTTGGGGCCACTGGGAGAGGACTTATAAGGGCAGAAAAAGCCAAGAGAGGAGGGATATTGGGGAGAGTAGAAAGGCCAGCCAAAGAATGACTAAGGGGCTCCCGGTGTAAACAGGAGCAGGGAATGGACAGGGAGGGGGCCTGTTTGAGTTGGCCAAGGCTGGGGGTGGAGTGGGGAGGAGGACTGGGGCAGGACGCTATGTCCCCTGTCCCCCACCAAGGCTCCTGGGAGGAGCTGAGTCACGCACCTCCTTCCCTGCACCCCTCCCCACCCCCACCCCCAATCTCCCAAATCCTGGGAAAATCTAAAGAGTTTGCCTAGACTGAGAAAGGAGAGTGTTTTGTTCACACACATGTGCTTTGCTGGGCTAAAAAGCAATCAGGCCTCAGCCCTTCTGCTCCCAAAGGGGGTTCCCAGCCCATGGCTTGAGTAGCTTTCACCTAAAGGTTGCCTTTTTGGCAATGCTTGGCTTAAAGATCCTGACCCAGAGATTCCTTGGGTTCCTCACCTAAGAAAGGGTCAGGACTTGCAGATGTGAGAATGGGATACGGGCCAGCATTGCCCCACAGTCTGGCCGGCCAGCCTCTCCCTTGGGCTGCAGCTGGCTCTGGAGAGGGGCTTTTAAAAAAGCAGATGGGTGATTTGGGACAGGAAGTAGAGTAGCAGAGTGAGGGGGAGAGTCATGGCAGGAAAAACAACATTGACTCTGGGCACCCTTATTCTGAGCCTTTCAGCCCAGAGTGGGGCAGAGGATTGGGGAACAGAAGGGACAGGGTTGACTTCAGGGGTAATATTCTGGAAAGGGAGGAGTCCTGGAGGAAAGGGACTGAAAGGCCTCGTAGTCCCCCTCCCCCAGACTAAGATAAAGGCTAGAATCCTGAAAAGTGATCTCATCACACAGAGCCAGAGCTTGGGGAAGAGGTGGGGGGCAGGGGTCACTGCCTTCCCTTACTAGAGTCCCTTCCTCTACTTCCACAGGGGATCTGGGAAGCATGGGGTCCTGGGTTCCAGCTGCCGGTGTTTTTTGGTTTTTGGTTTTGGGATTTTTTTTTTTTTTTTTTTTTTTTTTTTTTTGCAGATAGCCTTGCTCTGTCACCCAGGCTAGAGTGCAGTGGTGCAATCTTGGCTCACTGCAGCCTCTGCCTCCTGGGTTCAAGTAATTCTCCTGCTTCAGGTTCCCGAGTAACTTGGATTACAGGTGCGCACCAGCACGTCCGGCTAATTTTTGTATTTTTAGTGGAGATGGGTTTTGCCATTTTGGCCAGGCTGGTCTTGAACTCCTGGCCTCAGGTGATCTGCCCACCTGGGCATCCCAAAGTGCTGGGATTACAGGTGTGAGCCACCGTGCCTGGCCAGAGCTCCCAGTGTTTACAGCCGTTAGGAGTTGAAGGTTGGGTCCCTTTGCAAGACTTCCCACTACCACCACCACCCCTCACAATTCTCCAGGTTTGTAGGAATCAGGTGAGTTTAATCAAGAACGTACTGAGGGGCCAGCCACTCGCAGGCTTTTGGTTAACTGTCAGATCCAAGGAAGGGGCTCAGCAGAGGTTTACATACAGTAGGACCAAGAAGGGGGCAAACTGGAGCAGAATCCTCCTGGTGAATGACCCCAGACTCCTGGGATTTCAATACTAGCAGCTTGGAGGAGGAGGCAGCGGAACTTGAGGAGCCGGTGTAGGTCCTCTAGCAAGCTGACTGCGAACGCTGTATCTGTACCTGAACTCTTGTGTCCCAAATCCAGCTGGCTAGAACCCAGGCACCCGGTGGCCCCGGAAGGCAAGGGGGAATCCCAGTTGGCCGGACGCCAGAGGAGTCTCCTGTCTCTTTAGACCCCAAAGTCTCCTCCCTAAAGCACTGAGGGAGACCCCACACACATATACAGGCTTCCTCCGCCCACCAGAGGTGATTCCTTTCCTCATTAGGAAATTCTCCGCTCCCTTTTCCGACTCGTTTTCCGAGCGTTTACGTTGTACATCTGGAAAGGAGTGGGGAGGAAGGAGGGGAAGCAGAGAGGAGGGGGAAGAACCCAAACCCGCCCAATCTAACCCAGTCCAGACAACCGGCTTCCAGCTGGGGCTAAAGAAAGGGGGTTGGAGAGGTGCGCCTCCCCCCACGCCCCTTAGGGGTGGGGGACGCGGGCTCAGAGTTCCAGGGACCCAGGAATGCCCCCCCGCCAGCCCCCTCGGCAGGCGGGGGGAGGGCTCAGCCGGGAGTTTGGCAAACTCCTCCCCGCGTTGAGTCATTCGCCTCTGGGAGGTTTAGGAAGCGGCTCCGGGTCGGTGGCCCCAGGACAGGGAAGAGCGGGCGCTATGGGGAGCCGGACGCCAGAGTCCCCTCTCCACGCCGTGCAGCTGCGCTGGGGCCCCCGGCGCCGACCCCCGCTGCTGCCGCTGCTGCTGCTGCTGCTGCCGCCGCCACCCAGGGTCGGGGGCTTCAACTTTGACGCGGAGGCCCCAGCAGTGCTCTCGGGGCCCCCGGGCTCCTTCTTCGGATTCTCAGTGGAGTTTTACCGGCCGGGAACAGACGGGTGAGTGAGGAGGGCTGGCGAAGGGATGGGGGTGGGGTAGCCGCCTGGAGACTGGGGGCGCGGCTGGGGTCTGGAGGGGACCAGAGTTTGAGTTTGAGGGTGGAGTTTGGAAGGACTAGAGCTGCAGTTGGGGGCCCGCGCTAAAGTTGGGGGCCCGCGCTGAAGTAGGGAGGGCACCGTGGCGGGTGAGGAGGGGCCCTGGCGTTTGCGATCAGTGGGGAGACATGTGTCGGGTGGGGAGAGGACACGGAACTGGAGAAGTCTGGGCAGGGGTCTCCGGGCCAAGAGAGAGGAGAGCGCGTGAATGGAGAGCTGAGGGTCTCTGGCTGAAGTCTGTGGGTTGCTGGGACCTGAGGCGGGTGGGGGCGCAGAGGCCGGGAAGGGCTTTTGGGGGGCTCCAGGAGACCTCGGGATCCGTAGGGGCCATTGTGCGGCGAGAGAACGGGTAGAAGCCGAATGAACTACGTGTAGCAGGAGAAAAGTCAGAGACTGAGGGGGTCGGAAGGTTAAATGGGGGCCAGCCTCATCCTCCCCTCCCCCCCTCAACTCAGGCTGGGGAAGACCCGAGAGAGGAACGGCGGTTCCCTCTCCTTTCTCCTCTGTCTCCTACTCCTCCCTCCACCCCCATTCTCTGTTCAGGCGAGGGGATCCGAGAACTGGGGGCGAGTGAGGGGACCCTGGCAATGGGGCGCTGGGACTGGGGCGAACTCAGCCAAGGGCGGGTGCCGGGATGTGTCGGGAGGGGTGTGTGCGCGCGTGAAGGGGGGTGGGCGGTTTCCCTCTTCCTCTAGCTCTTGGGAGGAAGAGAAAAGCTGGTTTCCTGTAGCTGGTCGGCTGGAGCTGTGCTGAGACCGGGACTTCTGGGGCTGGGGTCGGAAGCTGGGGAGACGCCGGCTCCGTGGGGCCAAGAACGTCAGAATGAAGGACTCAGGACCCTGAAAGTCTCAAAGGAGGATCCTTATTCCCAACTCAGCAGAGTGATAAGCAGACCCGGACCCCGAGTGCCTAGAAAATGGGGTGCTGACAGGCTTAGGAAACAGGAGTTTGAGTGGAAGCAACATTAGAACCAAGGGTGTCTGTTTAAATGTGGGATGGGGGAGATTGGGAAGCAAAAGAGGTAGGTGGTTGTTCCTGGGCTAGGCCACAGATGCCAGATTCCTGGTCCTCCACAATGACTGGTGTAACCTTTTTTCTTCTACATCTCTGAGCTGGGAGCTTCCTACTGCTTACCCCCACCCCACCCCCAGGATCTCAGAGTTTGAGGGGAATTCTGTCAGAAGTGACCTGTTTTTACACATGAGACAGTTAACTGATCTCTACTCAGTCCCTATGGTTTTTGGAGAAAAGGGGTTAATCTAGCTAATACAATTGGGGAGAAAGGCAAATTCTCCTTTGTCTGGAGGACTTGGGGATGGGAGAAAAGAAAAATGATTAGGCCCGGGCAGTTGGTTCTGGGCTATTCAGTGTCCCCACCCAACCCCCACCCCACCCCCCTGGCCTTTTGCCCAAACCCCATTGCATCACCCTGGCCTGGAGCCTCTGCCAGGCCTGGTCTCCCCCAGGTTCCCTCAAACTTCTTATCACAGCCCTAATGGAGTAAAAAAGAGGGAGGGAGGAAGGAGATGAGGTCTCCTCTCGCAGATCAGAGTATCTAGTTGTCTGGCATTTAACCTTCTCTTTACTCTCCACCTCCCCTAAATTTCCCTTTAAAACACTCCTCTAAAACATCCGGACTTCACACATTCCTGGTCCCCTAGGTGTCTGTCTGGCCCCTGGCCTGATCCTATAGTCCCTAAAGTCCTCTTCTAAAACAGGACCCCAGTGCTCATCCCTTCCCCTCCCCTTCTGCTCATCTCCCCTCCCAAGAGAACCCAGGTGTCCAGCTTGCACTCCTTCCCTCTCATTTCCTATTTACAATACCCTCTTAGAGTAGAACATTCTACCTTCCCAGTGACCTTCTCCCACCACAGCTAGGCCTTCACCCACCTCCCCACAACACAAGACAAACATAGCCCCTCACCTACGGCCATTGCCAAAGAGGGACAGCCTCAGTGTTCTTGTTCTTCCTGCATCTCCTCTCTTGGTGAACACCAAAACCGCATTAAAGGACAGGGTGAGCACCAAAGCAGTTAGATAGTAGGAAAGGGCAAAGCTTTAAGTCAGACAGAGGTAGGTGTGAGTCCCCACTACTTACTAGTTTTTTGTGTGGTACCCTGGTACCTAGGGTGAGGTACTTAAGCTCTTGGAGCCTGGTCTTCCCATGAAAATCAGACACCTAACTAACGGAGTTCTGAGGACTAAATGAGAAAACATACAAAAGGAACCTGGTCTGCAGTGGGTGATCAATAGATGGGCAGCATGGTTTTTATGGGGTAGCTGTTTCTGGTTCTGGTTCTCTCCTTCCTGGCTACTGCCTAGTTCTTTAAGTTCTCCCCCATTTCTTACTTGCTTTGAGTATTTGCTTATACTGGTGATAGTAACAATAGTCTCTTATATTCCTTTAGCACTTTCGTATCGATTTTTCCATTGGATTGCAACAAAAATCCTTGTGTTAAAGCCAAGGAAGCATTATTGCCCCATTTTAGATATATAAAAACTGAGGCTGGCCAGGCGCAGTGGCTCACGCCTGTAATGCCAGCACTTTGGGAGGCCAAAGCGGGCAGATCACCTGAGGTCAGGAGTTCGAGACCAGCCTGGCCAAACTGGTGAAACCCCGTCACTACTAAAAATAAAAAAATTAGCCAAGTGTGCTGGCATGCACCTGTGTAATCCCAGCTACTCGGGAAGCTGAGGCAGGAGAATCGCTTGAACCTGGGAGGCCGAGATTGCAGTGAGCTGAGATCACACCACTGTACTCTGGGAGACAGAGAGAGACTCCATCTCAAAAAAACAGCAAACAAACCAACAAAAAATAAAAACAACTGAGGCTTCAGGAGTCATAGAAATTTTGAACCAGAAGTTAGTTTAGGAAACGTTCAAGGGAAATCCATCATTTTATGCCAGAGAATCCAAAGCTTGAAGAGAGACAGTGACTTGGCCCAGGACACTTGAAAGCTTGAAAGGCAGGCCAGTTTCAGCTCAGCCCCTTGTTTCCTTCTGCAACTGCCACAAGTGAAGACAGCTGTTCTTCCCCAGCCAATCATACATATCCCTTGTGAATGCACTGGGGGACCCCAAACCAGGTGTCCTCCTCTGGCCTGACCCGTGCTACTGTAGGACCTGTAGGAGCTGGGCAGTGGTCCACTTGCTGCTCTCCACCCCTGACCTTGTCAGGCCAACAGAGTCAAACAGTAACCCAGTATTGAACTGGGACTTGGTTAATCAAAAGCTGGGGAGACAGCAGATATGAGAGGAGGGAATCAGTTGGCAATGGGGTAGACCAGAATGCTGTCCTAGAAATCAGGATTCCTGATTTCTGCTTCATATTCTGGGAGGGATTCTGAGTGACCTAAGCACATTACTTAACTCCTCTGAGATAGTTTTCCCATCTACAGAATGAGAACATGGGACGAGGTGAGCAGCTTTGAACTTTTTCTTAAGGAGTGTCAGAACGAGGCCAGCCTGCCTTTATGCCATGTGGCCTGAGGCACCTACAGTAAAGTCTTAAAACCAGTGGGTGCTCTCTACAGTGCCTTCTAGCTATGGTAGTCTGTGTCTCTGAGGACCAACCCTTCCATTTCTGAGGCTTCAGAATAAATTATGGCAATTATTTCTTCTCTCAGACTCTATTTCAGAAGAGTGTACCTGCCAAACTGTATTTAGTAAGAAATAATGAATTCCTTTTCTCATTTTTTTTATTTTTATTTTTTATTTTTTTGAGACGGAGTTTCACTCTTGTTGCCCAGTCTGGGATATAATGGCGCAATCTCAGCTCACCGCAACCCCCACCTCCCGGGTTCAAGAGATTCTCCTGCCTCAGCCTCCTGAGTAGCTGGAATTACAGGCATGCGCCACCACGCCCAGCTAATTTTGTATTTTTAGTAGAGACAGGGTTTCACCACGTTGGTCAAGCTGGTCTCAAACTCCCGACCTCAGGTGATCCGCCTGCTTGGCCTCCCAAAGTGCTGGGATTACAAGCATGAGTCACTGCGCCCGGCTGTTTTGTTTTGTTTTGTTTTGTTTTGTTTTGTTTTTGAGACGGAGTCTCACTCTGTCCCCTGGCTGGAGTATAGTGGTGCGATCTCGGCTCACTGCAAGCCTCCTGGGTTCACGCCATTCTTCTGCCTCAGCCTCCTGAGTAGCTGGGACTACAGGTGCCCACCACCATGCCTGGCTAATTTTTTTGTATTTTTAGTACAGACAGAGTTTCACCATGTTAACCAGGATGGTCTTGATCTCCTGACCTTGTGATCCACCCATCTCAGCCTCCCAAAGTGCTGGGATTACAGGCGTGAGCCACCGCGTCTGACGCTTTTCTTGTTTTTTATTAACCAAAAACATCTATAGCTGCCAATCAGAGTTTCTGACCAGCATGAGATAACCAGGTTCCCACATAAGTTGATATAATTCCAGCCAAAAGCAAATACACTTTTAATTAGCCTAGGCCACCTTATCTGGTAAATGCATGATTTCCGTTAGCCTTTCTGAAATCTTGAAAATAGCCCACGGACCCTTCGTTGTTAACTTCTTAGACCCCTAAAAGTGCCCAACTGCTGCAGGATTTAGGAAGCAGGAACAAGATGTGGGAAAACAAAGACAAACTAGCTTGCATGCCATCCCTGGCGCCAGTCACCTCACTTGGCATGTTGGCAGGGGAGGCACTATTTATTGGATTGACTTAAGGTTGCTGGGATGGAAGGGCCACTGACTCTCCAGGTATAAGCCATGGGTAGTTGGCAGCAGGAAAGGAGGCCTGGGTCTATGTCACTTGCCTGCATGCCAGCTATCTTGAACCATCACACAGCCGGAATGGATATGCCCCTGACTTGCGGGCTTTACAAGCTTTGTAAACTCTCTGTCTTGCAACCTACTAAACTCCAGGCTACTTCCTCAGGCCACCCCAGAAGTGTCAGGCTCAGCTCCTCTCCAAGAGCAGTAGGTGTTGGACAAATTGGGAACAGGAATAGGGTCCCTTGGCCTTAGCCCGGAGATCCAGGAAAACTTTGAGATAACCTCTTCTTCACCCAGAGGAAGAGGGAGAGGGTACTGCCCAAGTCCACAGTTAGTGCCTGAACCAGAACTCTTGGCTCCTGGTCCAGCGCTCCTTTCACTGCTTCCTGTACCTCTACTGTTCTGGTCTAGTTCAGGTTGGTGGCCCTTTCTGCTTTCTAGAGCCTGAAGGCAGCAACCAAGTTCTCTGGGGGCTGCCCCTGCTGAGAGAGGGGTCTACTCCTCTCGCCTCACCCAGCCCTGGGGCGGTGCAGCCAGACCCCCCAATTGGATGTCAGGCCTGAGTGAGAAGGGTGGGGCCTGGCAGGGAGGTGGGGGTGTGGGAGACAAACGGAGAAGTGAGAGGTTGGAAACAGACAGGAAGCCACAGGCAGTAAACATTTCCTGTCCCCAGAGTAACAGAGACTGGCACCTCCCCTCCCCACCCCCCTAACTTCAGGAGCTCTCCCTCTTCAGCCTACCCATCTCCTATTCCTCTGGACCCTGCCTTCTCTCCCCTCCATTCTCACCACTGACCCTCACAGACCCCTCCTCACTCCCCACTTCCGTCCCCTCGGAACTGCCCTCTCTGCTGCTTCCATCCCCTATACCTCCTGGGCCACTCCTCCCTGCCTCAGTATACCTGGTCTTCTTGGAAAATACCCCCAGCTCTTGTAACCTCTACCATAATCCCTCACTTTGGGCCTTCTTGCCTAGTGAGAAAGCTGAGGAAGGTATTCAAATATCAGGGAAGGGGTAGGTATTGGACGGGCTGAAAGCTGAAAGTGGACAGAAACCAATAGAGATGGAGAAATGTAAAATCTGAGATAGAGAGATAGGATCCAAAAACCAAAACCAAGAGAACAAGCAGTCACAGGGGCAGAGGGACAGAGAGACTGAGAAGCAGTGCCAAAGGCAGACACGGAGCAGAGCAGAGGCCAAGGCTGGCAGGGGCACTGGTCCAGAGGCTGGGTCGAGTTGCCCAGGCAGCCAGATACAAGTCCTGGCAGGAGACCCTTAGGGGAAAGCCAAGAGAGCCAAGAGCTGTGTGGAAGTCTTGGAGGCAAGGGACCGAGGGATGAATGAGGCAGAGCTGACGGCAGGAGGACTGCCCAGCCCCTTAGCTATGACCATCCCATTACACAGGACCTCCAACAGAGGCAAACTTCTCGTCTCAGGGGGAACTATGTCCAGAACTAGGACCCCGGTAGAGAAGACTCAATTCAGTCAGCAGGGGGTGGTCTATGGGAAAGGGGTTCAGGGGCTGAGACAGAGACCCAGCCAGGAAGGGGAGGTCCACACCAGGGCCGGGGTGAGGGCAGGCCCAGGCCCAGTGGAACAATCTGTTTTCACTGTCCTCCAGCTCCTCTCTCCACTCCTGCTGCCTGATTTCCAAGACTCACATTTTCCTCCTACACGCCCCAAGGCCGGGTGGCTGGGCAGCCGGATGCCTGGGTCTTGGCCCAGGGAGGGGATTTGGCTTGGAAGGAGAGTATATAGGCGAGATGACAGACCCTGAGGCTCCACAGGACCTTGGGGTTCCAGAGGCTGCACATCTAATCTGAGCAGGTGCATATAGGAGAGGGAGAAGCCGGGGGTACAGGCTTTGGCCCCTCTTCCCCTTCTGGGAATTGACTCTGGTTCCTCTTCTCTTTATGAACAGGGGAAGGTAGGAGAGGACAGAGAATGGCGGGAGGAGGAGAGGGTTGTGTTAGTGACAGCGGCACATGGGGACCGCCTGACTCCAGTCTGTGCCTCTGGCATCTGTGGCATCTTCTGAGATATAAATACAACCCAGGGGGCATCTACTCCACCCCCAGCCAGCCCCAGCCTAGAGGTCTGGGTCCTTCCTGCCTCCAGACACCAATGAAGAGCTAGGAGCCATCCTGAACTGCCTCTCTTTTCCCCTTCACAGGGTCAGTGTGCTGGTGGGAGCGCCCAAGGCTAACACCAGCCAGCCAGGAGTGCTGCAGGGTGGTGCTGTCTACCTCTGTCCTTGGGGTGCCAGCCCCACACAGTGCACCCCCATTGAATTTGACAGCAAAGGTAGGCCAGTGAAATTCAGAGAGGGACTGTTGGGTGGGACTGCAGCCTGGGGGCAAGGCCTGGGTGGGGCCTGGGGTGAGGGGTGGAGCCTGCTGGAACCCCCGGCCACGTGACCGCTCAGCACCAGCTCTGGTGCTCCAGCTGCTTACAGTGGATCCCCATGGCACTCACTCCACGCTCCCCTCCAGCCCAGCCCAAGGAGGACGGGCATGATTCAGAAACATGTGGCTCTCATTTCCCCTGAATCACCCACAACTCTGGGAGGCCAGGGCCGTAACACAGACAAAGACAGGGAAATGTTGCACAAACTATTCAGTTGCTTTAACGAAGTACTGACTAAGTGACAGTGCATGACAGGCACTGTGCTGGTGCTGCAGGGGTTGAAACATGACTAAGCCACTGCCCTCAGGAGCTCAAGGTCTGAGTAGACACAGATGGATGGGAGGAAGACAGAGACTAACAGCTATCAGTTGCTCCGTGCCAGGCCCAGTTGTGAACACTTTACATGTATTAGTTCACTTAATCCTTTCAACAACTATATAAGGTATTATTTTCCCCATTTTCTAAGTGAGGAGACAGAGGTTAAGTAGCTTATCCAAGGTTGTACAACTAGCAAACATCGGAGTGAGGTTATGAACTAGGGCCATCTGTCTCCAGAAATAAAAACCGGAGAGGCCGGGCACAGTGGCACACATCTATAATCCCAGCACTTTGGGAGGCTGAGGCAGGAGGATCACTTGGTCCCAAGAGTTCAAGACCATCCTGGCCAACATAGTGAGACCCTGTCTCTACCAAAAACATTAGACAGGACCAGGCGCAGTGGCTCATGCTTGTAATCCCAGCACTTTGGGAGGCTGAGGCAGGTGGATCACTTGAGGCCAAGAGTTTGAGACCAGACTGGCCATCATGGCAAAACCCCATCTCTACTAAATATACAAAAACTAGCCAGTCATGGTGGCACTTGCCTGTAATCCCAGCTACTTGGGAAGCTGAGGCACAAGAATTACTTGAGCCCAGGAGGCAGAGGTTGCAGTAAGCTGAAATCACATCACTGTACTCCAGCATGGGCTACAGAGAAAGACTCTGTCTCAAAAAAAAAAAAAAAATGAGCCAGGCATAGTGGTGAGCACTTGTAGTCCCAGCTACTCGGGAGGCTGAGGTGGGAGGATCACTTGAGTGGGGAGGCCAAGGCTGCAATGAGTGGTACTTGCCCCACTGCCCTGCAGCCTGAGTGACAGAGCAAGACCCTGTTTAAAAAATAAAAATTTTAGGCCAGGCGCGGTGGCTCAAGCCTGTAATCCCAGCACTTTGGGAGGCCGAGACAGGCGGATCACGAGGTCAGGAGATCGAGACCATCCTGGCTAATACGGTGAAACCCTGTCTCTACTTAAAATACAAAAAACTAGCCGGGCGACGAGGCGGGCGCCTGTAGTCCCAGCTACTCGGGAGGCTGAGGCAGGAGAATGGCGTAAACCCGGGAGGCGGAGCTTGCAGTGAGCTGAGATCCGGCCACTGCACTCCAGCCTGGGTGGCAGAACAAGACTCCGTCTCAAAAAAAAAAATAAAAAATAAAAAAAAATAAAAATTTTTAAAAACCTGGGCAACATGGCAAAACCCCATCTGTACAAAAAACACAAAAATTAGCTGGGCATAGTTTCCACCCACTTGTGGGGCTGAGGTGGGAGGATCACTTGCACCTGGGAGGTCAAGATTGCAGTGAGCTGTAATCACGCCACTGCACTCCAGCCTGGGCAACAGAGTGAGACCCTATCTCAAAAAAAAAAAGAGGTGGAACAAGATGCTCTTAGAGACCCAGCCCAAGTACAGACAAAGAAGTTCAGCCAAAGGGTTACTGTCTTGGGAAATAGCCACTGTTCCCCACCACCCTCCTGCCCCTACTCCACAGCAGGCATCCTTATCTCAGTTGGGTGAGAAAGCAGGAGCCATGGGGAGGCAACTCTAGAAAGCCCAGGTTCTGTGTGCGTGTGCGTGCGTGTGTATGTGTGTGTGTGTATGTGTATGTGTGTAGTGGAGAGGTGAGTCAGGCTACACAAACAGGCTACACAAAGCAGAATTAAGCTCCTTACCAACTCTGCATTCCCAGTGAGTCATGGCGTCTCAGGGCTTGGAAGTGTTTGTTGGGTATCCCCAGGCTGAGGGTAGGGGCTGTCCTAGAGCTAAGCTGTCCATGGCTCAGCAAGACTCCCTCTTTTCACTCCCACAAGGCTCTCGGCTCCTGGAGTCCTCACTGTCCAGCTCAGAGGGAGAGGAGCCTGTGGAGTACAAGTCCTTGCAGTGGTTCGGGGCAACAGTTCGAGCCCATGGCTCCTCCATCTTGGTGAGGGGCCAGCAGGCTCAGTGGTGTGGTGGCCAGGGGATGGGCAGTGGTTGGGTAAAGCCGGGCCTGGAGGGAAGGAGGAAGGGCCTTACTGGACTGAATTTGAGGCCCCTCCTCCTGGGCCCTCCCAGGCATGCGCTCCACTGTACAGCTGGCGCACAGAGAAGGAGCCACTCAGCGACCCTGTGGGTACCTGCTACCTCTCCACAGATAACTTCACCCGAATTCTGGAGTATGCACCTTGCCGCTCAGGTAGGGGAAAGAGGGGGCCTGTGCCCCATGTCTGCCTTCTCGTATACTTGGAGTGTCTCATATACTTAGGGCTGACTCGTGCCCCCCACCATATACCCCCATGAGATTCTAAGTTGCTTAAGATAAAGGTTAACCCAGTTAGTTAGCCTTTATGCTTACTGTCTAGTCCAGGGAGGCCCTTACCTATGCCCTCTCTTCTTTCCTGGATGACCCATCTGTGCAGGGCTCATTTTCACCACCTTCTCCCCTCACAGATTTCAGCTGGGCAGCAGGACAGGGTTACTGCCAAGGAGGCTTCAGTGCTGAGTTCACTAAGGTGAGAGTGTGGTCTGGGAGAGAAGGGGCCGTGGGTGGTGGACACAGGGGGATCGAGACCAGATGTTGGACTCCCCTCCTTTCACCCACAGACTGGTCGTGTGGTTTTAGGTGGACCAGGAAGCTATTTCTGGCAAGGTAAGTCCTCTCTCTGCCATTCTTTGTTTTTTTTTTTTTTTTTTTTTTTGAGACGAAGTGTCATGCTGTCACCCAGGCTGGAGTGCAGTGGCACAACTTCTGCTGCCCGGGTGCAAGCAATTCTCCTGCCTCAGCCTCCCAAGTAGCTGGGATTACAGGTGCCTGCCACCACACCTGGCTAATTTTTGTAATTTTAGTAGAGATGGGGTTTTGCCATCTTGGCCAGGCTGGTCTTAGACTCCTGATCCACCTGCCTTGGCCTCCCAAAGTGCTGGGATTATAGGCGTGAGCCACCGTGCCCAGCGTGTTTCTGCCATTCTTTAAGTCCCCTGGCACATAGCCTCCCACCCTACTCCCAATTCTCCTCTTCCTTTCCTGAAACTTACATGCCACCACCCTCCCCATGCTTCCCTTTCTTGAACCAGACTTCTGAAATACTACCCAGTCAGCCCCCAGAGCCCCAAGCCCCCTTTGCCACCTCCTCACCATCTACTCCCTCTTCATCCTCGCTCCAGGCCAGATCCTGTCTGCCACTCAGGAGCAGATTGCAGAATCTTACTACCCCGAGTACCTGATCAACCTGGTTCAGGGGCAGCTGCAGACTCGCCAGGCCAGTTCCATCTATGATGACAGCTACCTAGGTGAGCAAGCAAGTGGGGAAGGGATGGCAGAGGGAGAACCTCAAGTGCTCCTGTCCTCATTCACCCCCTTGCCTCCCCTCTCCTACTCGGGCATCCCCAGCACCCCTGCCATACTTGCCATGTGCCTGCTGACTATGAAGGCCCAGCAGGGGTGGGGAAGGGATTGAGGGATAGGCCAGAGCAGAGGGGTCCCCAAAGCAGGAATCCTAACATCCACCCACTCTGTCCCCCAGGATACTCTGTGGCTGTAGGTGAATTCAGTGGTGATGACACAGAAGGTGAGTGTGTCCCCAGGCTGGGGCCAAGGGAGGGGGGTGGTTAGAGGCCCAGGGCCAGATAGCCCGTGAACTCGGCCACTTACCATTATCTACTTCCCTTTCCCCGACCTTAAGTCACAACTTTCTCTTCTCTCTGCAGACTTTGTTGCTGGTGTGCCCAAAGGGAACCTCACTTACGGCTATGTAAGACCCAGCCTGACCCCTCACTTCCTCTCCTCCCCTGCCTAATCACAAAGAACCATGCATGGCAGTTTGCAAGGGCTCAAAAAGGTGGATCAGAACACGGGCTCTGGAGGCAGACTGGCATTCAAGTTCTGGCACTTACTCTGACAGAATCATTCTGCTCTTTATTCATACTCTGCTTCCTGCTGAACCTCTCTGAGCCTCCTTCTTCTCTGTATACTGGGATAACAATCGTTCTGACCTCACAAGGCTCTGGCAAGGATGAAATGAGAAAATGCATGTGAAAGTAGTCAGTGAATTGTTGGGCAATGTACAACTGGCAGATGTTATTATTAGACGAGGACAAGTGCTTTTAAAAAGATACAGATAAGAGTGCCAGCGGAGTTCATTCAATTAACAACATTTATTAAGGCAAGGTAAGAGATAAGAAGATGAATAAGGTATCATACCCCATCTTATAAGATGCTTCTAATCAAGTATGACAGATAAGACACTCATACAATTATGATCTAAAGTGGAGCAACTATTCATTCTCTTCTCTACTCAGTGCATCAGGCACTATCTATTCATGATTTCTATTCTTCACAACAAGCCTATGGGGTAGATATTATCATTTGTATTTTACATGTGAGAACACTGAGGTTCTAAGAGACCAAGTAAGTTCCTTAAGATCAACCAGTTAGTAAGTAGGTTTAAAATCAGGTCTCTCGGCCGGGCGCGGTGCCTCATGCCTATAATCCCAGCACTTTGGGAGGCCAAGGCGGGCGGATCACGAGGTCAGGAGATTGAGACCATCCTGGCTAACACGGTGAAACCCCGTCTCTACTAAAAAAAAAAAAAAAATACAAAAAATTAGCCAGGCGTGGTGGCGGGAGCCTGTAGTCCCAGCTACTGGGGAGGCTGAGGCAGGAGAACGGCATAAACCTGGGAGGCGGAGCTTGCAATGAACCGAGATCACGCCACTGCACTCCAGCCTGGGTGACAGAGCGAGACTCCGTCTCGAAATAAAAAAAAAATAAAAAATCAGGTCTCTCTTAATCCAATATCGGCATTCTTTCTGCACTTTGCTAAACTTCAGAAAAGTGGATACAGTGACATAGCAGTTTAGGGGAAGGAATAATCTCCTTTCTAGGAAAAGGATGATAACAAGTTTGGGGAGTCAGGAAATAAAATTTAAAATTTTAAAAGGAAGAGGACAGATCAGAGAAGGTTCTATGAAGGTTCAGCAGAGATGAGTCAGGAGGGCATCCTGTGCAGGAGCACGAACGAGGTGGAAGAAAAGGAAACAATTTCAGCCCAGCTTAGCAGACTCATGAGCTGATTGAGGATGAGTAGAATATGGAAAGGTTGAGCAAAAACACATAGGTTAGGGCCAGATTCTCCAGAGCTTTGGAGGACCAGCCAAGAAGTTGAGACTTTGGGCAGTGACTGCAGGGAGCCACTGGATTTCCAAGCCAGAGGTAGCCTCCTAAATCTGCTGGGAGAGCTGGAGGCAGGGACAATGTCAAGACATCTGCCCAGCAGTCCTGGGAAAGGGCTCATACCAGGATTCAAGAGGCCTGGTGGGGCCAGTCACTAAGGGAACATAGGGGAGACATGGTGTTTGTGGTTCGGGGGACTGGAGGATGAGGATGACTTAGGTTTTGAACATGATGGGTTTGAGGCACCAGCGCACATTCAGTCACAATTATTATTGAGTGCCTGCTACTCACCAAGCATGACTTTAGGCTCTGAGGAGAAAGCAAAGGACAAAATCAAGTTCCTGCCCCTATTGATCTTACATTCTAGTGGGTAGAGAGGGACAAGGAACAGATAAATACAAATCTGTCAGTAGTTGGTGATTGATATGCAGAAAAGTAGTGAAGCAGACATAGGGTAGAGCTACCTGGCATAGAGGTGGGAATATGAGGGCAAAGCTGATGAGGGAGCTAGGGACAGTGGTCTGCATCTGTAAGGAATGCCTGCCCCTGGGGGTCCTGTACACATCCATTCTTTAACCATGGGATACTCTGGGATCCCAGGACCAATGGGCCTATCTCTTCATCCCCCAGGTCACCATCCTTAATGGCTCAGACATCCGATCCCTCTACAACTTCTCAGGGGAACAGGTAAGGATACCCCTCAATCCCACCCCAGCTTGGCCCTCTGCCAACGAAGCCCCAGCCCTGACCTGTGTCAGCCCAACTTCCCAGCCCTTCTTGATCCTGTGTATTGAACCTTCTAGTTCTGACCCAGTGCTGCCCCTTTGTCCTCCCCAGATGGCCTCCTACTTCGGCTATGCAGTGGCTGCCACAGACATCAATGGGGACGGGTGAGCAGTGGGAAATGAGCTCACTGTGATACCTCTCCCAGCTCCAGGAGGGAAGAGTGGGAATGGGACAGAAAATGCAAGGAGAATTTCTCCAGGCCTTTTTCTCTAGACTCTCGCTCATACCTGCATTCCCGTTGCTCAGGGACAAGGAAAGCTGAGAGCTAATGATCAGAGACCTCAGGTCTTCTGACTCGATGGAATCCAGAGTGCCTGGGGTTTCTGGCACTAGGATTGGGGTGGGGTGGCAAGACAGGGTATCGAGATGCCTGGGTTTGCCCTTCCCCTCAGGCTGGATGACTTGCTGGTGGGGGCACCGCTGCTCATGGATCGGACCCCTGACGGGCGGCCTCAGGAGGTGGGCAGGGTCTACGTCTACCTGCAGCACCCAGCCGGCATAGAGCCCACGCCCACCCTTACCCTCACTGGCCATGATGAGTTTGGCCGATTTGGCAGCTCCTTGACCCCCCTGGGGGACCTGGACCAGGATGGCTACAATGGTGAGTACCATGGGCTCAGAGAGTGAAAGGGGAGGCAGGGGCCCAAGTCAGAAGGGATTTGGGGAGAGGGCGTCTGTCAGCTAAGATACCCAGACCTCCATGACTTCCCGAGGGGTTAAAATCCCACTGTCTGGGTCTTGGGATTTGAAGAGACTAGAATATAGGGACTGACAGATGGGAAAAAACTAGGATCCTAGGTCCTGGGGTCTGGTAGTAGAGATTTGGGCCCCTGGATTCCTGGCCTGCTGACTAGTGTGTGTTCTTGTGTCTTCCAGATGTGGCCATTGGGGCTCCCTTTGGTGGGGAGACCCAGCAGGGAGTAGTGTTTGTATTCCCTGGGGGCCCAGGAGGGCTGGGCTCTAAGCCTTCCCAGGTTCTGCAACCCCTGTGGGCAGCCAGTCACACCCCAGACTTCTTTGGCTCTGCCCTTCGAGGAGGCCGAGACCTGGATGGCAACGGATACCCTGGTGAGTTGTGCCCGAGGCCCCTTTTCACCTTAAAATTCCCTGGTCACTGACCCCTACCCTCTCTTCTGCACCTTTCCTAAAGTTCCTGGGTGCCGTTCTAGCTAATTCCAACAGAGGGCGCTGTCTTCTCACTTCAGCCTCCCTGAGCGTTGAAACCAGGAGGGGTTAGGAAGAAAGGATCCTGATTTGGGGCTTGCTGTAAGAGGTGATTTCTTGACTTCTTACAGATCTGATTGTGGGGTCCTTTGGTGTGGACAAGGCTGTGGTATACAGGTATGAACTCCAAGGGGAGTTGAGGGGACAACCTGGGGGAACTGGAACTGGAAATTTCTCAACAGAGCTGAGGTTGGGAAAATCAATGCAGAGGACACACATTCTGGGGCTTGGGCATCAGTTTCCTGTGTCCAGGTTACAGAGGAGTCCTAATTCTATTGACCCCACATCCACTCTTGGCAGGGGCCGCCCCATCGTGTCTGCCAGTGCCTCCCTCACCATCTTCCCTGCCATGTTCAACCCAGAGGAGCGCAGCTGCAGCTTAGAGGGGAACCCTGTGGCCTGGTGAGCTGGTGCCCAGGAAATTGCAGAGACCTGAGCCTGGGAGTGGGCAGGGGCACCAAGTCTGCCTTCAGAAGGGGGAAAATGGGGGTGTCCTAGTCTGGGTCTGGCTGGGAGATAGGTAGAGGATAGGATGTCTGTTCCAGTTGGATTCACCAGCTTTCTTCTTGGTCTTTCTCCAGCATCAACCTTAGCTTCTGCCTCAATGCTTCTGGAAAACACGTTGCTGACTCCATTGGTGAGGGAGACTGCCTCGATCTCTCAGGCCCTAGGACAGGGAATGAAGGGACTGGGTACCTGGGGACATTTCTTCTCTCTGAAAAGATGAGGAGAGACAAGCAGTTTCCCCTTATATGTCCCTGGCTGCAGGCTTCACAGTGGAACTTCAGCTGGACTGGCAGAAGCAGAAGGGAGGGGTACGGCGGGCACTGTTCCTGGCCTCCAGGCAGGCAACCCTGACCCAGACCCTGCTCATCCAGAATGGGGCTCGAGAGGATTGCAGAGAGATGAAGATCTACCTCAGGGTATAGCCCAGAGGGCGGGGTGTGGACTGGCCAGGGAGGGTGGCCACATAGAACTGAGGGCACCTCCTGAAGGGAAAAAGTTTGGGGGATTCCAGTGAAGGGTTTGGGACTCTTGTGGGGACTGAGAAAGGGAGACCTTCTGTCAGAGGAGCTGGGAAGCAGGCTGCCAGGGCCTCTGAAACAATAAGAATGGTCAGAATTGGGCCCTAAGCAGACAAAGGGATATGAGAGAGGCTGAGGAGCAGGACCACCAAGTCTCCAGAGTCCCCTGACTCTGTGAACTCTCTCCTCTGTCCCCAGAATGAGTCAGAATTTCGAGACAAACTCTCCCCGATTCACATCGCTCTCAACTTCTCCTTGGACCCCCAAGCCCCAGTGGACAGCCACGGCCTCAGGCCAGCCCTACATTACCAGAGTAAGAGCCGGATAGAGGACAAGGTGAGGACAGGGCAGGGAGAAGGGACCTGGGAGGACAGAGGCCTGGGGACTGTGGGGGCAGGGCCCTGGAAAGAGAAGAGCCTACAGCCCAGGAATGGGTCTAAACTTCCCCTCTCAAGGCTGCCCTGCTCCCCAGGCTCAGATCTTGCTGGACTGTGGAGAAGACAACATCTGTGTGCCTGACCTGCAGCTGGAAGTGTTTGGGTAAGTACGGCTGACGGTAAGCTAGGGAGTTCCAGGTGCACCTGGCACCTGAAAAAGTCAGCTAGGGACATACTAGCTGTGTCGCCTTGGGAAGTTGCTCAGCTGCTCTGAGCTTTAACTCTTTTGTCTGTATAGTGGGAATAGTAGCATTTATTTCTCAGAGTTTTTAGAAAGATTAAATGAAATAATCTACATAAAAAATCTAGCCTAGTGCCTGCCATAGAGTTAGAACTCAGTAAACAGTATATATTATTACTGTATTATTACTCTTTTTTTTTTTTTTTTTGAGACGGAGTCATGCCCTTGTCACCCAGGCTGGAGTGCAGTGGCACAATCTCGGCTCACTGCAACCTCCACCTCCCAGGTTCAAGCAATTCTCTGCCTCAGCGTCCCAAGTAATTGGGATTACAGGTGCCTGCCACCATGCCCGGCTAATTTTTTTATTATTATTATTTTTAGTAGAGACAGGGTTTCACCATCTTGGCCAAACTTGTCTTGAACTCCTGACCTCGTGATCCACCCGCCTCAGCCTCCCAAAGTGCTGGGATTACAGGCGTGAGCCACCGCGCCCGGCCCTGTATTATTACTCCTATAATGGTCCTTTGTCCTGGTTTGAGGATTAATTCCCCAGTTTCCCTTACCCTCTGTGTCCCTTCCAGGGAGCAGAACCATGTGTACCTGGGTGACAAGAATGCCCTGAACCTCACTTTCCATGCCCAGAATGTGGGTGAGGGTGGCGCCTATGAGGCTGAGCTTCGGGTGACCGCCCCTCCAGAGGCTGAGTACTCAGGACTCGTCAGACATCCAGGGGTGAGATGAGATTCTCCAGGGGGAGTTGGGAGGATACCTCTCCAGAGAGAACACCAAAACCTGACCAGTGCCCACCCCACCTCCAGAACTTCTCCAGCCTGAGCTGTGACTACTTTGCCGTGAACCAGAGCCGCCTGCTGGTGTGTGACCTGGGCAACCCCATGAAGGCAGGAGCCAGTGTGAGTCTGGGATGAAAGAGGATGGGACAGAGGGAGAGCATACCTGAGGGCGGTAACCAGCCAGCCGAGAGCACCGCTGTGAGATGGGGAGGGAGAGTGAAATACACAGTCCAACTGCCCTCTTTTCCTCTTTTTCTGTCCCCAGCTGTGGGGTGGCCTTCGGTTTACAGTCCCTCATCTCCGGGACACTAAGAAAACCATCCAGTTTGACTTCCAGATCCTCAGGTAGGGAGTGAGTGTGTCTAGGCTGGGGCTGAGCTGGGGACAGAAGGGAGGGCTGGGCACAGTTCTCACTGGCTGCACTCTAGCACCTCAGTCTTGCCTCCATCCCACAGCAAGAATCTCAACAACTCGCAAAGCGACGTGGTTTCCTTCCGGCTCTCCGTGGAGGCTCAGGCCCAGGTCACCCTGAACGGGTCAGTGCCAGGCAGAATGGGGTCTTTCTGAGAGGGGAGACAGACTTCTAGGGAAGGATGCATATGGGGTTCTTTCCACCCTCCTCTAAACCACCCTCCTCCTTAGTGTCTCCAAGCCTGAGGCAGTGCTATTCCCAGTAAGCGACTGGCATCCCCGAGACCAGCCTCAGAAGGAGGAGGACGTGGGACCTGCTGTGCACCATGTCTATGAGGTAAGGAGGGAAAGGGGCAGGGCCAGAATGAATGAAGGGAAAGGAGAGATAGTATGAGTGACAGATGGCTGGAACCCACGTGAGGTACTGAGAGAGAGAGGAGGAAGGGGTAATGATATGAAAAGGCATGAGACAGAGTCCTGTGAGAAACAGCCAGAAGACAGGCCAGTTGAGTGGCTTGGAAAGAAAGATGGAGCCCCCTCCAAAAGTGTTGGCTAGAGAGGATTTCACCTCTGCCCATTGCTTCCCTGCTTCATCTCTGAGATAGGAGCCCAACAGCAGGGTATAGTGGAACCACGGTGATCCAGGGTCTCAAGGGGGCAGAAGCATTCCCTTCCTTCTCATGATGATTGTGTTCTTCCCTCCTCAGCTCATCAACCAAGGCCCCAGCTCCATTAGCCAGGGCGTGCTGGAGCTCAGCTGTCCCCAGGCTCTGGAAGGTCAGCAGCTCCTATATGTGACCAGAGTTACGGGACTCAACTGCACCACCAATCACCCCATTAACCCAAAGGGCCTGGAGGTGAGGGCCTGAACACTGGCATGGGGAAGAGGAGCAGGTTCAGAGAACCAAGGTGGAGGGATTGGGGAAGGTTGCTGGGGGCCTGCAAGAGGCAATGAGGATGTGCCTATAGCTAGGGCTGAGGGTCACAAGACCCAGAGGTACCTCAAAAGCCTCTGGAGGAAGAAGGATCTTCATCCACTGTGTTTCTTTCCGCCCGAACT
Organism: Rhinopithecus bieti; assembly: GCF_001698545.2. Lineage (NCBI taxonomy): Eukaryota > Metazoa > Chordata > Mammalia > Primates > Cercopithecidae > Rhinopithecus > Rhinopithecus bieti. Next base: position 424,958 of record NW_016814460.1, read on the forward strand.
ATCCCTTCTTTGTTTCCTGGCATACCCCTAGGGCCCAGTTATGTGCCACCTCCTCTAGGAAGCCTTCTTCAAACCTTTTCCTCTGGGCCCCAATGCCTGTTTTATAGTTCATTTACTCATTAACATTGAATTAAATAAGTGCCTGTACTGAACCCTGTTAGGCCCAGGAAATATTGTACCAAACAAAACTGACAAGGTCTCCGCGTTCATGGAACTTACATTCTAGTGAAGGGTGATAGACATAGAAAATAGAGAAGGAGAAAAATTAACAGGGATTGAAAAGTGATGAAGTGAAGTGTTAGTAAGCTGTGGGGATACGGTTTAAATTGAATCACTGGAAAACCTCTTGAAGACGTCATTGTTGAATTGAGGCCTGAAAGATAAGGTTGAACCTGTCTGTAAGACTCAGGGATGAGCATTCCACACCGAGGGAACAGCCAGTGCAAAAACAGGAACATGGACCTAATTATTTATTTAAGCATCTCCTGCAGCGTGAACTCTAAGAACCAAGTTTTCTTCATTTCCATATTTTAACCCCGAGCTCGGTACCTTGCACACAGGCGGCGAACAGTTGGATGATCAATAAATAGATAGATGAAAGAAGAGGTTGAAGCTGCTCTGGAACCCAGGTGCCGGCTGACTCAGAAGCTGTAATGAGATGGGAAAGGGGCCCAATACTCTCTTTCTCTTATAGTTGGATCCCGAGGGTTCCCTGCACCACCGGCAAAAACGGGAAGCTCCAAGCCGCAGCTCTGCTTCCTCTGGACCTCAGATCCTGGTAAGTCAGACAGAGAATGAGGTGTGGAGGAAAGCGTTGAGTACTTGTTTGGGTTCTCACTTGTTTGGGTTGCCCTGACCACAAGGGCAGAACACCAGGTTCAAGCTTCTTTCTTCCTAGAAATGCCCGGAGGCTGAGTGTTTGAGGCTGCGCTGCGAGCTCGGGCCCCTGCACCAACAAGAGAGCCAAAGTCTGCAGCTGCATTTCCGAGTCTGGGCCAAGACTTTCTTGCAGGTGAGGGAGCCTTACCTCAGCCCTGACCCCTGACCTTTGGGCCTGCTTAGACTGACCCACCCCTTTCTCCACTACAGTAGCCACCTCTTCTTTGGTGAATGGGATCCAGCACTCCAGCTCCCCTTCCTTGCCCTTGTGTAGACCAAGCTGTATGTCCTTGGCGCCACCTAGTGACCACAGTGGGAGCAGCAGCTTCCCTTTCCTGGCCCATTCAGAGGAGGGAGGGCTGGAGGGAGACCAGTGTGCAAAGAATGCTAGAAAAACAGTGAGATGGAAGATGAATCCATAGTGGAGAGGTAAGCACATGTAGGAATAGTAAAGAGCAGTCACTTCTTGAGCACACACTGCAGGCCAGGCACTGTCCTGGTTTCAAAGCACATTAATAATTTTTAAAAAAAGTTTTTAGGCCGGGCGCAGTGGCTCAAGCCTGTAATCCCAGCACTTTGGGAGGCCGAGACGGGCGGATCACGAGGTCAGGAGATCGAGACCATCCTGGCTAACACGGTGAAACCCCGTCTCTATTAAAAAATACAAAAGCTAGCCGGGCGAGGTGGTGGGCGCCTATAGTCCCAGCTACTCGGGAGGCTGAGGCAGGAGAATGGCGTAAATCCGGGAGGCGGAGCTTGCAGTGAGCTGAGATCCCGCCACTGCACTCCAGCCCGGGGACACAGCGAGACTCCGTCTCAAAAAAAAAAAAAAGTTGTTATATTGAACATGTAGTCATCTAATTATATATTATCCAGTTACAATTATTCAGTTACACATTTGTTATCCCATATAAGGAACATCAAGAGAGGCTCAGGGGCCAGGCACAGTGGCTCACACCAGTAATCCCAGCACTTTGGGAGGCCGAGGTTGGCAGATCACTTGAGCCCTGAAGTTTGAGACCAGCCTGGGCAACATGGCAAAACTCCACTTCTAAAAAACAAAACAAAACAAAAATTAGGTGGGCACGATGGTACATGCCTGTAGTCCCAGCTACTTGGGAGGCTGAGGCAGGAGGATTGCTTGAGCCCAGGAGGTGGAAGTTGCAATGGCCTAAGACCACACCACTGCACTCCAGCCTGGGCAATAGTGTAAGACCTTGTCTCAAAAAAAAAAGAGAGAGCGAGAGACTCAGGAAGAATGAGTTCAAAATAGGGAAAGATCACAACCCCAGCCAGACCATGGGGAACCCTATGTCCTCTGGATCCCAAGAGAGGATGTGCTGACCAACTTTCCCCCGCCCACAGCGGGAGCACCAGCCATTTAGCCTGCAGTGTGAGGCTGTGTACAAAGCCCTGAAGATGCCCTACCGAATCCTGCCTCGGCAGCTGCCCCAAAAGGAGCGTCAGGTGAGTCTAGGGCCAGAGGACTGGACGAGGGAATACAGGGCTCAGAGTGCTGGAACCAGGGCTGGGACATGGGTGAGGGCTGGCCTTGGTATTGTTAACAACTGTTGAGAATCTAATATGCGCCAAGCACTGTGCAGATGCCAGAGACAGCGTGGTAAGCAAGACTGTGAACCTGGAGTTCACAGCCTCATGAAACAACAGTGTTCCAAGTGTGGTGATATTTATGAAAACACATAATAGGAACACCTGAACCCAGTCTAACTGGGTCAGGGAAGGCTTCCTGGAAGAAGTGATGTTCAAGCTGAGACCTGAAGAATAAATAGGAACTAACCAGGCTAGTCATTCAGGAAAAGGATATCCTGGGGAGAGGTGAATAACAGATATGAGGCCAAGCGCAGGGGCTCACACCTGTAATCCCAGCACTTTGGAAGGCCAACGCAAGCGGATTTCTTGAGCTCAGAAGTTCAAGACCAACCTGGGCAACACAGTGAGACCCTATCTCTACAAAAAAATACAAAAATTAGCCAGATGTGGTATTGCACATCTATGGTCCCAGCTACTCGGGAGCCTGAGGCAGGAGGATCGCTTGAGACCAGGAGGCAGAGGTTGTAGTGAGCCGAGATCGCACCACTGCCCTCCAGCCTGGGTGACAGAGTGAGACTCTGTCAAAGAAAGAAATGGATATGATATGAAAGCCCGAAAGTAAGAGATAATATTGTACATTTTAGGAACTTAAATTTTTAAGTTCAGAATGCTGTTAGTTCAAAATAAGAGGTGGGAAGTGGGTCTAGATCCAATGACAAGTGGAGGCCAAGTATAGGGTGGAAAGAACTTCTGAGCTTTCATTGACTTCACCCAACTTGTTCCCCAGGTGGCCACAGCTGTGCAATGGACCAAGGCAGAAGGCAGCTATGGTGTCCCACTGTGGATCATCATCCTAGCCATCCTTTTTGGCCTCCTGCTACTAGGTCTACTCATCTACATCCTCTACAAGGTCAGCCACATCCTGCTTGTGACTTGGCCACCCTCTCATCAGGCTCTGCCCTTGACCTGGCACAGTCCCAAGTATCTACCTCTAGACTAGTTCACCAGCCATGTGCCCCCACCTCTGTCCTGGCTACATGCATCCCATCCTAACCTTTCCTATAGGATCCCTCACTTCATTCTATAGCCCCTAGCTTAGAAAGGGTCCTCTTGACTCAAGACGGTAAGTTTGCCTATACTTGCAAAATCAGTGGAACCCACAGATTACAAATACATGGCATTTGTGCTGTCAGTTTCTCCAAAAATCCATGGCAGTCATCACTAACCTAGAAATGGCTACTGATCATCTCCTAAAAGTGGCTTCAGAATCTCTCTCAAGAGGCAGCCATGGCCAACTGTGGTGGCTCACCCCTGTAATCCCAACATTTTGGGAGGCCAGGGTGGGAAGACAGCTTGAGCCCGGGAATTCAAGACCAGCCTGGGTAGCACACTAGGACTTTGTCTCTACAAAAAAACACAAAGATTAGCCAGGTTTGATGGTGCGTGCCTATGGTCCCAGCTACTCTGGAGGCTGAGGTGGGAGGATCGCTTGAGCGCAGGAGTTTGAGGCTACAGTGAGCCATGATCATGCCACTGCACTCCAGGCTGGTCAACAGAGTGAGACCCTGTCTCAAAAACCAACAAACAAAAGCAGCCACTACTAAGCAATCAGACTGGCCGCTTGAGTTCAAACCTATCTGCCATTTCTGGCTTAACTGGGGAATTTTAAAAACACTGGCAAAAGATACCCACCATGCAAAACCACCCCCAAGTTTAGTCCTCCTGGGTCCATTGCATAACTTGGAAGAGTAGTCCTAGCCTGAATTCAGAGGCCACTTTGCAAGATGTAGAGGTTGGAGGCACTAGAGTCCTCCTTATTACTTCTTGGGATAAGAGCTGTGGAGAAAAGGCAACCATAGTACCTAAACTCTCCCTCTTTTCCCCTTTATCAGCTCGGATTCTTCAAACGCTCCCTCCCATATGGCACCGCCATGGAAAAAGCTCAGCTCAAGCCTCCAGCCACCTCTGATGCCTGAGTCCTCCCAATTTCAGACTCCCAATCCTGAAGAACCAGTCCCCCCACCCTCATTCTACTGAAAGGGAGGGGTCTGGGTACTTCCTGAAGGTGCTGAGGGCCAGGGAGAAGCTCCTCTCCCCAGCCCAGAGACATACTTGAAGGGCCAGAGCCAGGCGGGTGAGGAGCTGGGGATCCCTCCCCTCCATGCACTGTGAAGGACCCTTGTTTACACATACCCTCTTCATGGATGGGGGAACTCAGATCCAGGGACAGAGGCCCCAGCCTCCCTGAAGCCTTTGCATTTTGGAGAGTTTCCTGAAACAACTTGGAAAGATAACTAGGAAATCCATTCACAGTTCTTTGGGCCAGACATGCCACAAGGACTTCCTGTCCAGCTCCAACCTGCAAAGATCTGTCCACAGCCTTGCCAGAGATCCAAAAGAAGCCCCCAGCTAAGAACTTGGAACTTGGCAGCTCTGGACAGCCCCACTCTGGTGGGCCAAGAAGGAACACTAACTATGGATGGTGCCCCAGGACCAGCTCAGGACAGATGCCACAAGGATAGATGCTGCCCAGAGCCCAGCTCGAAGGGGAATCAGAACTCAAATGGGGCCAGATCCAGCCTGGGGTCTAGAGTTGATCTGGAACCCAGACTCAGACATTGACACCTAATCCAGGCAGATCTGGGACTATATTTGGGACTGCTCCAGACCTGATCCTGGAGGCCCAGTTCACCCTGATTTAGGAGAAGCCAGGAATTTCCCAGGACCCCGAAGGGGCCATGATGGCAACAGATCTGGAACCTCAGCCTGGCCAGACACAGGCCCTCCCTGTTCCCCAGAGAAAGGGGAGCCCACTGTCCTGGGCCTGCAGAATTTGGGTTCTGCCTGCCAGCTGCACTGATGCTGCCCCTCCTCTCTCTGCCCAACCCTTCCCTCACCTTGGCACCAGACACCCAGGACTTATTTAAACTCTGTTGCAAGTGCAATAAATCTGACCCAGTGCCCCCACTGACCAGAACTAGAATCTGTGATCTCATACCTCACTCTTTCCAAACCCATTCTGGAACCAAGCGGCTTGGTGGAAAGCAGATGCCTATTTCTCTCATGGCTTCTTTCCACTTGGAGCCAGAAGTATGACCCCCTAGACACTGTGGAACTAGTTCTGGGCTCCCTTCTTAGGTGAAAGACGTGATGGAAGGAAAGAAAGCAGGGCTTGACTCCTCTCCCCTCCCTCATCCCCATCAGATCTGGTCCCCAACACTCCCAAGGGAGAAGGGAAAGGAATCTCTTCTCTTTGGGTTTGAGGATTAGAGAAGAATGCAAAGGGGGAGGTCCAAGGTGGAGGTGGGGAAGGATGGTTCAGAAAATTTCCCAGGCTTCCCTAAATCAGAATAATGAAATGAGTTGAGAGGAAAAAGCCATGGAACTAAATTAGAAGAAAGCCCAGTTAGGTTTTTGTATTGCTTTGTTTTCATTGCTACTGTGTGCTAGTAGGGGGTGTTAGTTTGTATACATTTAATTTCTCACAGGGTTCTGTGAGGTTGGTACTATTAATCCCATTTACACAAAGAGAAACTGAGGCCCAGAGAGGTTACATAACTTGTGCAAAGTCACACAGTGAGTGGCAGAACAGAGTGAAACTCAGCCTTATCTGACTGGGAAAGTCCAAATTCTTAACCAACATGCCACAGGGTTCAGATCTTTGAAGATAAATCATGCAAAGTGAGTGATCCTCAGGGTCCTCTTTTCTCCTCAAGGCCTGTCACAACATGCAGCAAGAGGGAGAGCAATTGGGGTTGTTGGAGACAAAGATGTCCCTGTCAGGATAGACTAAAATTCAGCCACCAGAGGGCAGCATAGCCACAAATTTATGGGAAATTTGGGAAGGTAGGGTATGAGGCCCACCTCACCCTCTTCCCCCATCACCAGGACTATTCTCATTAACTCAGGCTCCTGCCTAGCAGGGCCTGCATCACCTAAAAATATCCCTCCTGGGAGACCAAGCCTGGACCACACTCCAGTCTGTGACTTCTTAGAATGCTCCGAGTCAGGAATGTCTTCACAGAACCCATAAATGAAAAGGAGCTGATGGGGTAGAAGAGACAGCATGAGACAAAGAACCCCCTAGCATTCCTAAGAATGGCAGCCATGGCATAACAAAGCACCAGAAATTCTAGAGGGAGGAAATCGCATACTTGATACATTAAGAGGAGTCCCCCTCTTGGGAGAGAGGTGGGAGTAGAAGCAGCCAAACTTCAGGGGCCAGACCTAAAATGTCTTCCACTGTTGTGAGGAGGAAATAAGGAAGGGCAGTGGGCTGTGAAAACTAGGCTGGTGTCATGGGTGTGTCACTGTGTAGGGCCTGTACTTTTGAGACAGTGACAAGTTCTTACCCGGGATGCACAATACAAGGAAGAAATTCCTTGAGCTCAGAAATGCCACAGACATAATCTAGTATGAGCCTCTCTTTCCCTGAGCTGTAATTCTCAGACTCCTGGTCTAAGTTTCTTCTCCCAAATCTCCCAACCCTCCGAAGGAAGTGTGGCTCCCACCTCGAGACTTAAGTGTAGGGGGGCCAGAAGTGTAGGGGGCCAGAAGGCCTGAGCCCTATCCTTGGCTGTGTTGGTAGAGATGAAAAGGAGAAGGAAAGGAGGTCTTAGGAAGTGAACAGAGCAGCTGGGGTGCAGGGAGGGGAGGGGCTCAGGAGAGGCAGCTGGCAGGCGGGAAGCTGATCTGGGGGTCTCAAGTTTCTTGACATCAATTAGAGCAGCCGGCCGGGGCTCATTAGTAGCCCGGGGTGCAGGGCTCATCAATAATGAATTCACCCCACACACCTTCCCCCCACCCCAGCTGCCTGCAAGGTCACCCGTCCTCTAGCCAGCTGCCGCCCCTTGGTAAGCTTAAGCAACCCCTCTTCTGAGATCTTCCTAACCCAGAGTCCCTGGGGCTGCGTGGCAGGGTGAAGAACAGCTGAAGGCAAAGGGGTCTCTAAAATCAATCGGCCATGCCTGATAATGACTCTTGTTTACTCTCTGAGTCCACCCAGGAGGAGAAAGAATGGGAAGAGGAAAGGAGGTGCAGGGTCTTAAGGAGAAGCAAGGGTTTTTCATACTGGAGTTGACCAGCATGGTGGCAGGACAGACCCAGAGCAGGAGGACCTCCTCTGATGGACCCAGAAACCCCATATCCTCTCCCAATGCCAGACTTGGGCAGCAAGGCCAATCACCTGAGATCTCTGCCCTACTGAATCAGAAGGAGACTAAGGCATTGGCACTCCCAGCATTCTCTTGCCCTTGAGCTGGAGTGTCTTGGCAGGTACAGAAACAGGTCTTTTCTTCAAACCAGATTACTGGGGTGAGGGCAAGAGATTGCTGGGACCCAGAAACAGAAACTCAAACTTCCTGCACCTGCACCTTCCCAATTTCCCTCCAGAACCCAGGAATGTCAGTCTCTTTCCCCTTCCTAAACTGTTCCAAAACTTCAGTACCACCACCCTTTCACTGACTTCTTCCCCTCTGCTTCTACCTGCCTAAACCTCAAACGTTCCAGTTCCCACCCACTTTTCCTCTGATTGCGGTTGGCCTGAAGCTGACCGTGTGGCATTCTGGGAAATCTGCCTGCCACCCTCCCTCTTGAGACAGGTACAGACAAGTCCAGGCTCCATATTCCCCAGACATCTGCAGTGTCCCAGACTCCAGCCTTGTACTGGAGTCCCTTAAGAATACCTCTGAGTGGACTGGGTATGGTGGCTCATGCCAGTAATCCCAACACTTTGAGAGGCCAAGGCAGGCAGATCACCTGAGGTCAGGAGTTCAAGACCAGCCTGGCCAACATAGTGAAACTCTGTCTCTACTAAAACTACAAAAATTAGCCAGGTGTGGTGGCAGGCGCCTGTAATCCCAGCTACTTGGGAGGCTGAGGTAGGAGAATTGCTTGAACCCAGGAGGCAGAGGTTGCAGTGAGCTGAGATCGTGCCACTGCACTCCAGCCTGGGCGACAGAGCGAGACTCGGGTCTCAAAAAGAAAAAGAAAAGAAAAGAATACCTCCGAGTGGCCTGTACTTCCTCTCCCTCCTGACATTCTCCCCAGCTCAGACATTTTGTCCTACCCTCCATCTTCCCCTCCACCTCACCAAATACCCCCATGCCTCCCCACCAGTCCTCCTCAATCGAAGCTGGCCTTAGTGGGGAATGCCCCAGATTTAGGCCCTGGATAGATGCTCCCCGAAGCCACCCCACCCCAATCCAGGTCATCTCTACAAGGTGCCTCAGTTCTCAATTTTCTGTCATCTTCCAGTTGCCCTAATGATCTCGGTTACAAGCTTCTATTTCCATCTCCTCAGGTCCATTGATTGCAATCTCTTCGCTGAGACCTTCCCTAACGACCCAGGCATTCAGACCCCAGCCAGAACTCAACCTGGGATCCATCTTCAACATCCCATTTCACCTCAGAGGCCCAGCCCTCAGGCATCCTGCTCCAAAGCCAGAACAACAAACTAGGACCCACACAATTTCCGCTGCACTTCCCCTGCCCCCTGCTCAGTCCATCACTCTGGAGGGAACCTAGGTATCCCACCCAACCCAAGGCCCATCGCCTCCAAAAGTTACTTTAGGGCACCCCCGCCCCCCTCCCCCGACTCCCCTTCCCACCCCATCAGCCCAGAACCGGACTTCCCGCCCTCAGACTCAGCCCTCCCCGGGAACCCAGGCATCCTAGTTTCCAGCTTCGTCCATCACCTCACACCGTCTTCTACACGTCCTGTTCCCCCAGCCCTGGCCGCAGTGACACCGTAAACCCAGGAGGCCAGCAGGCAGCAAGAAGAAGGGCGGGAGGAAGCGGGAGGGGCCAGGACGCCCCCTCGCGGAGCCCGAGTGCCCGGGTCCCCTCCTCCCGTCTTCACCTGCTGAGGGCCCCGCCCCCGCTCCGCCTCGGCCGGCCTCTGCTCCTCCCCGGCTCCTCCCCCCGTACCCCCAGCCCGGCCAGAACAGCCCCCGGGACAGAGCGACGCGGAACCCCGGGCGCCTGGGTCCCCAGCATGATCCTTGGTGAGTGGTCTCTGCGACTCCAGGCTCCCGGCTCCTGGGTTCCTCTCTGTGGGTCACCCACCGCCCCCCCCATCTCCCGGCACCGCGGTGACTGCGGCCGCCCGTCAGCGACCGGTTCCCCCTCCCCCTTCATCTGGCTCCACATCTGGGGTCCCCTCTTCCCCTCTTCCCCAGGCTGCCGCTGCTCCCGGTAATCTAGGGAGTGGTAAAGCGGGAGACAGAGCGGAGTGAGACCCCCGCCCCATAATTAGAACATTGCGTATTCATGAGGCTCATGAATATTATATACCAGTCTACGAGAGGCTGGGGGAGGGGGCTGGTCCTGGCTTGGTGGAGTTGGGGAAAGGTTCGGACCCGTCTCCCGCCCCAGCGTCTTCCCCCACCCTTAGCTTAGACACTCCGACATCCTTCTGGGCCCAGGATAAGGGGGAAAGGAGGAAGTGGGGGGTGGAAGAAGAAGATGGTGGGTGTAGCTTCGAGGTGAGTGTGGTGGGAGGTGGGAACCTGAGGGCCGGAGATAAGAGGGCTGGGGAGCAGAGGGACTGGGGAGCAGAGGGGCTGAGGAGAAAAGGGGGTGGGGAAAATAGGGGGTGGGAAACTGTCCATCCAGGGCTCCTGCGGCTCAGAGCCTGTCTCCACAGCCATCCTGCCCCAACACGCCGAGACCTGCCCCTCTCTCTCCCTGCTCTAGCTGCCTGAGTCCCTCTTTCCTGACTTCCTTCTTCTCCCTCCACCCCTGCCTTGGGCTGGGGGCAGCAGGAGAGGGAGGGGCAATGGAGAGGGTAAGGATGGGGGATGGGAACTCCCGCTGGGCTCTGACAGCCCGACAGCCACAGCCACCCCATCCTCATGACCTACATCAGGAAAGGAGCCCCAGGGGTGGGGGAGGAAAGGGCCTAGCTGTGCCCTGGACTCTGCATCAGCACCGGCTGCAGGCTCCTGCCCTCCACCCTTCCTCCACAATAGTCCACAGGCCTGCTCTGACCTCTGCCCTCTACCCTGGCTAGGCCGGTTTCTGGGATCTGTTTATGGTGGGAGCCCCCCAACCAGGCACAGACACCTGTGGTCTCCCTGCCCCCAACTGAGGACACCTGGGTCCATGCTGGTACCTAGAGGGCTTGACTGGCTCCTGCACTCATCCCTCTCCTAAGTCCCTCTGCTATTTGTCTTCCTTTCTTGCCTTCTTTCATTTCACTGCCTATCCGTGTTGACTACCTATTGTCCTTCTGCCCTTCCTCCATCTCTTTTTCTCTCCTCCTGTGTGTCCTCAGTCTCTCTCTCCTGTATGTCTCACCCCCTCCACCTGGCACTCCACCTATCTATTGAATGGATGACTGAACGAAGGCATGAATGACTGGTTGCCTGCCTCCTTCTCAAGAGCCTCTCCAGCAGGGGAAGTTATCACCCACCCTTCTATGAATACCATCCGGACGCTAGAGTGACCCCCACCAACACATGTTGCACTCAGTCCCCCAGAGCACAGGCTCCACATTCCTCAAACCTGCGTGATCCCTGAACCCTGGCTCCACCCCGGGCATAGCCCGAGAGGCAGCATCGTGCTTGCCCAGAACAGGCTGGCATAAGCCGTGCTTTCCCTGGTCAGCAGGCCCTGAAAAGGACATCATGGACCTGCTTGCTGGAGCCTGACCAAGACCCCAGGCCACCAAGACCACAGGAATAATTCCTGGGTCCACATTCTCTGAAACTGGACCACAGCCACGAGTGGGACCCTCACATCCCCCTGGAGGACACTATAATTAATTCCCTCCTCATGCCAAGCTCACAGAGGGCAGGAACTCTGGCAAAGCCCACACACCTTAGCCCTCTTTGAGGAAGGAAGGAGAGAGGGAGGAAGCTGCCAGCCAGGGCTCAGGCCCCACCCCCAGGGACCCTACAAAGGTTTTAGTTCCGAACACTCAGGTCCTCTGAATCCGTGTGCATGGTAGCCCTGGAGGGACCCTAAAACCTCCCTGCCCAGCATGTGACACCCAGCCAGCCTGCTCAAGATCTAGAGTCTGGGCCCCAGGTTTAAGATGGCAGTTCTGGGCTCAGGTTCCCTGTTCTAAGCCTTTCAATACCATCCTTTCCAACTGAGTCCATGGTGCAGTAAGGGTAGGGGTGCATTGAAGGAGGCCCTTTCCAATCAAGTTGGGAAAGATTTCCCAGGGGTCTCCCTGCTCTCCCCTTTCCAGTCAACTCCTCCCTCTAGGCCCAGTCTCCGCCTATATCCACCCGGGGGTTATTAGGCATGGTGTTTTGAGTAGTTGTTCATAATCATCCCCCTTGTCTCTTTCATCTTTGACTTCAAAGCCTTTCCAGTCCTCAGCCTGCCTCTTGCCAAGCTGGGGAATTGAGGCAGAAGGGGCATATACATGGAACTTGGTAAAAAAGACACAGGGGTTCAAAGCTTTCCTCCCACCCCGCCCTTAATTTTATTTTATTTATTTTTTTTTTTTTTTTTTTTTTTTTTTT
>NW_016814460.1:439642-444818 GCF_001698545.2 Rhinopithecus bieti
AAAAAAAAAAAAAAAAAAAAAAAAAGATGGCTTTGAGGAGTGGGAGCCTAGAGAAATCTAGAACCAGGGAAAGGGTCAAGCCAAGTTTCAGCCTCTGGTGCTCTGGGGCAGGGCAAGTGCCAGCCCAAAACCAGCTGCTAGGGGTAGCTGCTGGGTGCAGGGGACTCTGGGAGCACTCAGGTTTCTCTCACCATTCCTGATGCCGCCTGGGGCTCATTAAGGTTGCCCTGGCCTTGGGTAACAGGCAGTAACAGCCTTGGATAACAGGCAGTAAGGGAGGGTGGAGCACAGAGGGGAGATGCCATGAGGGGACAGACCAGGAAGGGGAGATGGTCAAGCTGCCCCGTCGGTCTGTCTGTCCCTCTCTCTTCTCTTTTTTCTTTCTTGCTGTCTCTGTTCTGTGTCTTTCAGTCTGTCTGCCCTAGTCTCTAGCTCTGTGTCCAGCTTTTCGGCAGTGTCTCTCTGTTTGTATGTCTGATTTCGCTCTCTGACATCTCTCCATTGTTCTCGATCCTTTTATCTCGCAGTGTCACTGTCCCATTCCTCCGTCACCTATTCCTGCTGCTACCACTCTCCCATCCTCTCACTTTCATCTGTCAGTCTCTCTGTGTGTATGTGTGTGTGTCCTCTCTCCACCCCATCCCAAGTGTATGTGTGTGTGTGTGTGTGTGTCCTCTCTCTATCCCATCCCAACCTTGAAGGTGACAGAGGAGGGAATAGACACAAAGCATACAGACCACCAGCTACTTAAGGGTCAAAGCCAAGGATCTTACCCTCTCCTTCAGCCCTGAGAATTCTGAAGCCCAAGCTCCCAGTAGCCTTGACACCCCCCTCTGTCTCAGTCACCCTGACCACCCACCCTGGCATGGGGTGAAAGAGACAGACCCCTCCAGACCTTTCTGGACCAGCTCCCTGCCCCCAGCTGTGCCTGAGCCCTCCCCACCCCCTCCCTCTCGCCTCAGATTCCCCTAATCCCTGCTCCCCTGCCCTCCCCTCTGCCCCACTTTTCCAGGATTCTGATTGGCTGATTCTACTGACTGGGCTGAGGGGGAGGGGGCTGGCAAGGGAGGGGGCAGAGGGCAGAACCAAGGGAAGGGGACGCTGTCAGGCCCAGGCCCCTGGGGGGCCAGGGCCAGGCCACTGCCTGGGGGCAGCAGGCACAAGAAACTAAAGGTATGAAAGGGGGTGGTCTCTATGGAGGGAACAGGAAGGGAATCCTGGGGACCTTCTGCCCTAGTAAGGTCAAGGGAGGACGGGCCAAGCATGCAGCCTCCTCGGTTTGCCTTTGCTCCTGGGAACCCCTGTTGCTGTCAGGGGGTTACTGGAGCAGTGAAGGGTGGCCAGAACTCCCCAGCTGGTGCACAGCAGGGTCGCAGAAGGGAGCTGGGCCAGTGGAAGCCCAGAGGGGCTCTGAGGACCTTTGGGCTGCCCCTTTGGAGTCTGGTGGGTTCCTCCCATGACTCTGAGAGGAGGAGGAAAAGGTTTCAGGAAAGGGTAGTTGAATGGCTGGCCTGGACTTTCATTTCCCCTTGGGGTCAGACCCAGGCATTCCCCGCCCAGAGGCCAGGTTGAGGTTCCTCCTGCAGAACTGGACCTGTAGCTGAGCATTCCCGGTGAGACAAAAGGGTCTTGGGGAAGACTGAGGAAGGTTGGGAGAAGGGGGTCTGAGAATGGCCTCGGTAGTTCACCTCCCAGAGCAAAAACCACCCAACCCGCTACCTACCCCCACAGGTGTCAATAGTTAATTAAGAATTATAATTAGAAGCCGGGCACAGTGGCTCACACCTGTAATCCAGCACTTTGGGAGGCCGAGGCGGGAGGATTACGAGATCAGGAGTTTGAAACCAGCCTGGCCAACATGGTAAAACCCCGTCTCTACGAAAAATACAAAAAAAATTAGCCAGGTGTGGTGGCGGGTGCCTGTAATCCTGGCTACTCGGGAGGCTGAGGCAGGAGAATCGCTTGAACCCACGAGGCAGAGGTTGCAGTGAGCCGAGATCGCGCCACTGCACTCAAGCCTGGCAACAGAGTGAGGCTCTGTCTCAAAAAAAAAAAAAAAAAAAAGAAGAAGAATTATAATTAGAGCAAAATCTAATTCTAGGGCATCTGAGAGATTCAGCAGCCCCCTCCAAATCCAAGTCCTAATATCGCCCTCTGGTCAGTGGGATGAATCACCCACTTGACTGTCTTCTTCCTGGGGTGATACCAAGCTTTAGGATCCCCTGGGGGAAAGCAAAACCAGAAAAAGAGGGTGGCCAGGGGCTTGAGGCTGGGAGTCCTGCTGGTTCAGCAGGCAGCCTGCAGAAAAGGTATGGGCTCTTACTGGGTAATGTGCCTAGAGACTTTGGGGGAGGGAGGCTGGAAAATGGGGAAGTGAAAACCACCCAGAAGGGAAGGACCAGTCTACACCCTCCCCCAGACCCACAGGGCACTGTGCTCCATTGCTCTGGAGCCAGCAGGGGAAGTGTGTACACTGTGCACTGGGGTGACACTTCTGAGTGTGGGGGCCCTGGCTAGGGAGTGGACTGGCAGGCTTGGGTGGGGTTTCCAAGCTTTAATCTTCCTTCTCCACAAAATGTTTTCTTTGCCCTTCAGGCAGCCTGAGCCGGGCAGGGCCCCTGCCTCTGCTACGGCAGCCCCCCATCATGCAGCCCCCGCTGGACCTCAAGCAGATCCTGCCCTTCCCACTCGAGCCGGCCCCTACCCTTGGCCTCTTCAGCAACTACAGCACCGTAAGTAGCAGCCTGCCTGCCTTCTCCATCCACTTGTGACCCGATCTTTCTCTCTCAGACCCACCTCTGCCCTCTTCTCCTGTTTCTAATTCTTTATCTCCTCTTATGACCCCATCTTCCTTAATTCTAGTTAATTTTGAGTACTGTGGGCCATCTGGTATAGTGTTAACAACAATAATAATAGCTAATATTTGCTGAGATCTTGCTACGGGCCAGACACTGTGCTAAGTGTTTTATATGAATTATCTCATTTAGTCCTACAGTGAATCGCCCTACCATCTAGAGAAGTAATGAGACTTAAATTGGTGGTAGTAACAGTGGGGAGGTAGGAGGGGTGTAGGTGCTGAATCCAGAAAGAGGGAATAAGCAAGAAAATAAGCATGCCTGTTTGTAAGTTTCACCTCTCTGGAGTCCACAGCTGGGTGGGTAGGATCAATGGGATAAGGCTTGGAGGACTGGCAAGATGATCTAGATTTAATACAATATGAAATAGGAAGGTGCTGTCTATTTGTGTGTGTGTTTGTTTGTTTGTTTGTTTTTATGAGACGGAGTCTTGCTCTGTTGCCGAGGCTGGTGTGCAGCGGCACGATCTCGGCTCACTGTAACCTCCGCCTCCCCAGTTCACTGATTCTCCTGCCTCAGCTTCCTAAGTAGCTGGGATTACAGGCATGTGCCACCACACCTGGCTAATTTTTGTATTTTTAGTAGAGATGGGTTTTCGCCCTGTTGGCCAGGCTGATCTCAAACTCCTGACTTCAGGTGATCCGCCTGCCTCAGCCTCCCAAAGTGCTGGGATTACAGGCATGAGCCACCATGCCCGGCGCCACTGTCTATTTTTGAGTAGGAGACTGACTTGGTAAGAGCAGTATTTGAGGAAGGTGAGTGGAGCAACTGGATGAAAGGGAACAGAGGCAGGAGGAAGGTGAACAGTTAGGAGGCTATCCTAGCAATGCAGGCCCAAGGTAAGCCTCAAAAGCCAGACTGGGCTGTGGCAGTGGCAGTATGAACGGAGAAAAAGGAAGAATGGGGGAGGTAATTCCAAGGAAATATTGACAGGTCATGGTGACCAACTGGTGTTTGAGGGTGAGGGAGAAGAGAAGGCATGAGTCAAGGATGACTCCAGCATTCAGGTCTTTGTGACTGGATGGAAGTCACCATTGACAGAGGCAGAGGGTTGGAAGAGGAAGTTGGTCTCCGGTGAGGGTGATGAATTCCCTTTAGCATGTGGTGCTAAAGCTAAAGCTTTATTTATTTATTTATTTATTTTATTTTATTTTATTTTTGAGACAGAGTCTTGCTCTGTCTCTCAGGCTGGAGTGCAGTGGCATGATGATCTCGGCTCACTGCAACCTCTGCCTCGTGGGTTCAAGCCATTCTCCTGCCTCAGCCTACCCAGTAGCTGGGATTACAGGCATGTACCACCATGCCCAGTTAATTTTTATATTTTTAGTAGAGACAGGGTTTCACCATCTTGACTAGGCTGGTCTCGAACTCCTGACCTTGTGATCCACCCGCCTCAGCCTCCCAAAGTGCTGGGATTACAGGCTTGAGCCACCGTGCCTGGCCTGTTTGTTTTAAAAAATAATAATTTTTTTTAAAAAAGGATATGGTGATTTGGCATACCAGTAGGACATTGAGCCCAAAATGTCCTACAGATAGTTAGAATTTGAAGCCTGGAAGGTGGGCTAGAGCTAAAGGTTTGGGGAAAGTCAGCCTTATTCAACTTAAATAATCCACATCAAATCATATTTAGCCATAAACATGTATTGAGCATCGACTACACGCCAGGCACTGTAGCAGATGTTTCTATCTGCAATCTCATTTCACCTTTACAACAACCCAGCAAGGTAGACATTATTATTCCATTTAACAAACGAAAAAGCAAAAACTAAGGCTCAGAAGGGTTTAGTAATTTATATAAGTTGACACAGTATGTGCCTAAGGTATGATTTGAACCCATTGCATCTGGCTTCAAATAGAATTATCATTCTACCACAGCTGCTCCCCCCAAACTCTTCCCAAAGAACCCAATCACACATTTGCATTGCGCTTTTAAGTTTTCAGACTGTTTTTTCATATCTCAACCGTTAAAGAAACCCTGTGGGGTAGCTGTTATTGTCCTCATTTTACAGTTGAGAAAATTGAGTACTAACTATAAGCAAGGCATTGTTCTAGACACAATGGAGACATGAGGGTAAATATGAGACAGTCCTAAATTAAAGAACTTATATTCAGGAGAGAAAGATAGACAAGTACATAGCAAAACAGGGGGAAGGTTATAAATATTGTGGCAGAGACCCTAACAAAAATTCAGTTTACTGGCCGGGTGCGGTGGCTCAAGCCTGTAATCCCAGCACTTTGGGAGGCCGAGACGGGCGGATCACGAGGTCAGGAGATCGAGACCATCCTGGCGAACACTGTGAAACCCCCGTCTCTACTAAAAA
>NW_016814460.1:447376-484449 GCF_001698545.2 Rhinopithecus bieti
TGAGCCACCGCACCCGGCCTCCGGCTAGTTTTTTGTATTTTTTAGTAGAGACGGGGTTTCACCATGTTAGCCAGGATGGTCTCGATCTCCTGACCTCGTGATCCACCCGTCTCGGCCTCCCAAAGTGCTGGGATTACAGGCTTGAGCCACCGCGCCCGGCCTTTTCTTTTAAAAAAAATAGGTGTGGTGGCAGGCACGTGTAGTCCCAGCTACTTGGGAGGCTGAGGCAGGAGAGTGAACCCGGGAGGCAGAGCTTGCAGTGAGCCAAGATCACGCCACTGCACTCCAGCCTGGGTGACAGAGCAAGACTGCAACTCAAAAAAAAAAAAAAAAAATTCAATTTAACAAAAAAAAATTTTTTTTGAGCACCTACTATATGCTGAGTACTGTGCCTGGTGTCAGGGACACAGGACTCAGTTACCACACTTGGGGAGCTCATAGTTTAATAGGAAGGATAACAAGTTAACCCTATGCAGTGTGAGAAGAGCTGTGTCAGAGGCATTTTGCTTGCATGGAAGCCCAAGTGTCAAGAAAGATCTTCCTGGATATGGTGGGTCCTAAGGGACCAACCAGAGCTAGGCAGAAAAACAGAGAGCAGAGGAAAAAGGGATTTAACCTGGAGCAGGTGACATATAATTTGGGCTTTGAAGAATTATTGGCAAGATTTTTAAAGTAGCCTTAGGGAACATTCCAGACTGAAGTAAGTAGCATGAACAAGGCCTAGAAAGGAGCATTTGAGAAAGTGCAAGATTGGATGTGATAGGTCATAAGATGGGGAGAATAATTTCCCCCATCTAAACACCTGACTTACACTTGACCTCAGATCTTAGCAACCCCATCAGTGTCCCTATTGTATAGATGAGGAAACACAGACGCAGAGAGGTTAAGTGAATTGTCCAAGGTCACAAAGCTACTTAGTTGATTGGATAATCCAGGGTTTCGACTCCTGCAGAGTTCATGGCTCCACTGCCTCTAGCAGAGGTATTTAAAGCGATGAGCATGGATAAGCTTAGAGTTCAGCAGGGTGTTGAACTGCATCCTGCATCTGATTGGCAGAATTTAACTTGATGTTCCAAGGTACTGGCTATGTGACCTTAGGCAAGTTATTTAACCATTCTGAACCTCAGTTTTACCAACTGTAGAATGGGATAGTTTTTTTTTTCTTTCTTTCTTTCTTTCTTTCTTTCTTTCTTTCTTTCTTCCTTTCTTCCTTTCTTTCTTTTTTTTTTTGTTTTTGTTTTTGTTTTAAGACAGGGAATTACTCTGTCCCCCAGGCTGGAGTGCAGTGGTGCAATCTCCGCTCACTGCAACCTAAGCCTCCTGGGTTCAAGTAATTCGCCTGCCTCAGCCTCCCGAGTAGCTGGGCCTACAGGTGCACACCACCATGCCCAGCTAATTTTTGTATTTTTAGTAGAGACAGGGCTTCACCATGTTGGCCAGGATGGTCTCAATCTCTTGACCTTGTGATCCGCCCACCTCAGCCTCCCAAAGTGTTGGGATTATAGGCGTAAGCCACTGCACCCAGCCAATTTTTGTATTTTTAGTAGAGATGGAGTTTTGCCATGTTGCCCAGGCTGAGAATGGGATAGTATTAACACCAACTCACAAGGTTGTGAGATCATATTACATAATCATAATGCCTATCACAAACTAAGTGCTCGATCAGTGTTAGCTGCTATGATTATTATGCTATTGCTATCGTTTTTATTTAAGAGAGAAGTAAAGAGAGAAACATAGGATGGTCAAGGCCTTAGCCTTTGGGAACATGCAGAATTAGGCAGTGGGAACAGGAAGAGGCTTCAGCAAAGGAATGCAAAAGCCACTGGAGGGGGTGGGGAGGGAAATATGTTCCTGTAGAGTTGGAAAAGCCAAGGGAGAGAGTGTGGCGGGCTGCATCAATACTGTCAAATTCTGCAGGGGAATGAGGACTGCAGAAAAGCTGCAGACAGGCCTTTGGAAGTACTGTGCAGCAGTTAAGTACGTGGCTTTGGAGTCAGACTGCCCAGGTTTAAATTCAAATCCCAGTTCAGCCACTTACTAGCTTATGACCTTGGGCAAATTATTTAACCTCTCAAAACCTCAGTTCCCTCATCTATAAAATGAAGATAATAATAGTACTTACTTCAAATAGTGGTTGTGAAGATTAAATTAGATAATCCATGCAAAGAGCTCAGTACAGAAGCTGGCACATTCCAAGGGCTCAATCAACATTAGATGGTGGTAGTGATATTATTCATGACAGAGTCTCTCCTTCCCAGTGGACTGGCACCTCCACCACTCTCTCCTACTTGGGCAGTTCTTACTCCTTAGACCTCTTCTGGAATTACTGTCTCCCCTCATTCTCCTCCCACTCACTGCACTGCTTCCCTCTGCCCTTGGACATCCCTCACTGTTTCCCAAAGCCACCCTCTCTCTAGATCCAGTCCCCTGCTTCACTAATCTCTCTGCCCTAGGTGGAATGGGAGAAGATGAGACCTAGAGATGAAAGACTGGGAATCCCAGGACCTGTCTAGACAGAACGAGGTGTCTGGGGGAGTGGGGCTGCTGGGCCCTACAGCCTCAGTCCCCCAGTGCTGCCCCCACTGAACCGCCAGAGGGCAGCAGGTGCACGAAGCGTAGGCTTTCAGAGAGCCTGGTTCTCCGGCAGGTGGCGGGCGCGGGTAGGAGGTGGGAAGAAGTTAGGAGCGACATCTCCAGTCTGAGGTAGCTTTTGCCCTGGGTGCCCTCAGCTCCACAATTTGAAGGAGTCTGAGAGAGCAATGCCTGACACCTGGGTACCTGGGCTCAGTTTCCCATCCCTAGGGAGGGAAATGACTTGTAAAAGGGTAGCAGCATAGAGGCCGCCTTTGCAGAGGAAGCCGGGGAAGGGTCGTCTGGGGACTCTGAAGACAGACTATCAGCAGGGGAGCTAGGGAAGGTCGGGGCAAAAGGGGTGAAAGAAAGGAGAAATGTCGCCGGGCGCGGTGGCTCACGCCTGTAATCCCAGCTCTCAGGGAGGCAGAGGCGGGAGGATAGCTTGAGCCCAGGAGTTCGAGACCTGCCTGGGTAATACAGCGAGACCCCGTTCTCCACAAAAAAAGGAAAAAAAAAAAAAGACAAAAAAAAAGAAAGGAGAAATGTCTGAGTTGGTGGGGACCCTGGACCCCAGAAGGAGCCCCAGTGGAAGCAACGAGGTCATCTGGTCAATGCCCCTGCCGCGGGGCCAAGTGGCCTCTTCTCTTCCGAACAAGCTCTTTTCTAGGAGTGTCTGGATAATGGACATCCCCCTCTTTCCGCCCTAGCCCCCTTTCATTCCTCTTCAGCTCCTGTCCCTGTCCCTGTCCCCGCCGCCCGTCTCGCCCCGCCTCCGGGCGGCCTCGGCCCGGGCCAGCGCCGCCTCCCCTTCTCCCCGCCGCCGGGCCGCACAGCCCCGAGCCGCCCGGGCAACGCAGCGCCGCGTCCCTGGCCTGCCCGGCCCGGCCAGGCTCGGCCCCTCAGCCCGGGTCCGCTACCCCGGGCCATGGAGCCGCGGCCCCTAGGGTCTCGCAGGGTAAGCCACCCGGCCCCTCCTCTCTCCCTGACTCCCGCGGCTGCCGCAGCGCACCCCCACCCCGTCCCCGCCCGCCCCTGCGAGGCTGGCTACCTCTTCCTCTGCCTGGTCCTCGGGTTGTCCGGCCCATCCCCCACACCGGCGCGGCCCTAACCAATCTCGGGATCCCAGCTCATGCCCCCAGACTACTGCCACCATACTGGATACCCTCACCTCTGCTTCCCACATTCTTGGAGTCCCCCAAATCTTCAGACTTCCTGTCAGGTCCTACACCTGCCCTCCAATGACCACACTGATCAGATCCCTCCTCTCCAGCCCCGGCCCCTTCCCAGCATCCCTCCCCCACCAGCTTCCACCTGCTCTGTACATACCCCCTAGCTCCTCTTTCCTATCTCAGTCCTTCCTCAGGTCTTCCCATCCCTGAGATTCCACCACCTTTCCCTTTTCATCTTAATTTTGGTGGGTGGGGAAGCGGGGTGCTCACACAAGGGGCAGCGGGTTCCATCAGATAAAGGGCAATGGAAGGAAATATAATCATAGCACCCCTAGTGTTCCTGATCTGGTTCCCCCCTCCCTCTCCCTTGCCCTTCCTGATTCATTTTGCCCCAGCTTCAGGGATTGGTTCCCCTTCATGTCTACTGTTGGAGGGCAGGTGGGAGGGCACTGTTTTATGGACCTTTCCAGGCCGTGTCCAAGCCAGCATCCCAGGGAAGAGGTTCTGGAGTGAGATGGGCTCTGGGAGGTGCTGGCCTTCACCCCTCCCCAGGGAGCCCTCATCTAGGTCACCGGGGCCTCCTGACCTTGGCCTGGAGCAGCACTTCAGTGGCTCACATTCCACCTGCGCAGGGATTGGGCCCAGGAGTCCTCACCTTCAGCCTGGTGTCTCCTTAGTTGCTGGAGGAGGGTGGGAAGCACCCACCTGACTCCACTGGTGCCCTCTTCCCCACTCCCCACTCTCACTCCTAGCTGGTGTTTGTAGACTTAAACCAGAGGAGGGGGTTGTGCAAGAGCTAAGGTTCTCACCCTGGAGGAAGGACCCAGGTAGGACAGGAACCATTCTCAGGGTATGGATGCTGGGATGGCCAGTCCACAGTCATCCTCGGAGTCCTGTGTCCTCAGCCCCTCTGGAGAGCAGGCTGGGATGATGGGACAGAGCACAGACAGAACTAGGAGACTCTGCTCTCCGCTTCCATCCCGCTCCTCTCTCCCTACTGTTTTCATCCAACTTGGGTTTCCTGGCCCAGACTGAGTTTCTGTTTGAATTCCCATTCCCCACCCAGCATGTGAGGAAGCCCAGGGCTGAGGAGAACTCTGGAACAGAGTTGGGGGGTCTCTAAATAGGAAGGACTAAGGCCTGGAGACTGGGAGCTGAGAGCAGCCGTCTGTCTCCCCTTTCTGATGAAAGCCTGTCTCCAACTTGGTCTATCTTTCTTTCTGCCAAACACATCATACATTCACACAGATAAACACACAGCTGAAGATTACACCACCTGACCATTCATGGTGTCACCAAAGCCCCCAACACAGAATGTTGATATATAAATGATGTACGCACAGTGCATGACACTTATTCACACTCCACCCATGCACAGATTGATCACAGCCTGCCTAACACACACAGACACACCCGTTCTCCTGTTTGGCTTTTCCTTGGATGTGACTGGGGCTTCTGAGAAGCTGAGGTAAAAAAGTGAGCCCTTAGAGAGGCTTCTTTCCAAACAAGAGTAGGCCAAGAGATTGACCTTGTTAGTCAGACCAGTTATCTGAACCCAGTCATGGTCCCTGCCTTCAGCACTACCCAAATGGAGCAGAGTGGATGAGGCCACCATCTATTTCACAGGGATACTAAAGCCCATTTCCTGACATTAACCCCACCCAGCCAGTGAAACTACTGGGGAGAGGCAAAGGAGAGTCCAGAGGGCAGGGCTTTTCTGACTCTTACCACTTTCTCCCACTTCTTGTTCTCTCACCAGTGTCTCACTGGAAGCCCTAAAGACCTGTCACAGAGACGGGCTCAGCTGAGGAGATAAAGACCCCAAGTCCCCAGCAACTATTTTTCACTTGATCCCTCCACCTGGAAGATAAGGTTTCAGTCCTAATTCTGTCCTATTCTTAGGAGAGAGCCCAGCCATCCCCCATTCTTCAGTCTCAGCTACATTCCAGTCTTGCCTCTCCCTAGCTTCCTAGAGGCCAAAAGGGAGGAGAACTGTTGAGGGAGGCAGTTTTCATGCCTCTGAGCCCCTGGTTTCATCCCCTGATAGTAGAAAGCCTCAGAGAAACTCCCATCCTCTCCCTTCCTCATGTGAACTCTTGGCAGGAGACTGCAAAGACATCTGCTGACCCAGGGTGGGGACAGGGATGGTTCCTAATCCCGCCCAGCCCCACAGCTCTGCCCTAGAAACCCTCATGATCAGGGAGAGAAGGTTCAGAAGATCCCTGGGCTGCCTCGGGCCAGCCCACGTGCTTAGGTCCCCCCACTTAGTCCCCATGATTCACTAGGAGCTCCTACTTTCTCCTGAGTTCTTTTACTCCCTGTAGAAGTTGCTGCCTTTAAGAGGTCCAGAGAGGGAATGTGTTAGGGCGACCAGGGGCCCAGAGATGGGAGCCTGGGAACATCTGTCTCCTGGGACCAGAGGCTGGGCTTGGTGATAGTCTTACCCCAGAGTGGAGGCCCAAAGGGTTCAGAGGCTTCAGCTGAAGGCCTAGGATCGAGGGTGCTTTGGGACTTCATGTCAGAGGCCTCTGCTAGATTGGCTTCACTGTAGGAGATAAGTCAGGGCGATAGAGTTGGATGTTCATGGTATGATGGACCAAGGCAGGAGTCCAGGTTCAGATACCAGATCTGCTATTAACTCATGGTGTGACGTTGGGCAAACCACTTCTATGTTCTGTAAAATGGGAGCATTGGGCCAGTTATCGATCACGTCCCTTTCAGTGCTATGAAGATTGGGCTAAGAGAGAAACAGAAGACTGAGGCTCAGAGCCCTCAGGTATATTAAGGGATAGAAATGGTCTGGGGACCTTGGTTCAACACAGATATCTGTGTCGGGGGAATGCTGGACATGAGCTTGCGCTAGGGCTCCCAGCTTACCCCAATCTGTCTCCACAGATGGACCCTGTACAGAAGGCTGTGCTCTCCCACACTTTTGGGGGACCCTTGCTCAAGACCAAGCGCCCCGTCATTTCCTGTAATGTCTGTCAAATCCGCTTCAATTCTCAGGTAAGAAGCCAAGCTGCTCATCTACCCAATGGGTGGGGCAGGGGCAGCAGGGGACCTTGAGGGAGGGCAGAGGCTGAGTAAGAAGGCTTACTCTGGGTGAGGGACAGGGATTAAGGGGATAGTAGGCAAAGAGCAGGGAATAGGGATACAGGGATACTGCAGGAGAGGCAGGGTCTTATGGAAGGCACTGGAGAGGGATAAGAAATTGCTGTGTATTTTGACATGAAGTAGATCAGTCCTCTAACGTTGATCCCTCCCTCCCTTGAGACTTGGGCATCCCTGGTTCAGAGCTTCTTGGAACATAGGTGGCCATCAGTGTCTGAGCAGGAGTGTGGCCTCTGGCCCACTGGTTCTTGGGCACGGGGCAGAGTTAGGTCATTGGCTCCCCCACAGAGCCTCTGTCCTCTTTGGCCTCTGCTAAACTCCTCCCTGGCCCACCCACTTCCCTCTAACTTTCTGGCTTCCTTCTCTCTCCACCCCATTTCCACTCTACTCCCTCCAAATCACACACAAGGCCTGGCCCCTACTCTTATCCCATGGGGCTTTCCCCTGGGGAGAAGCTACCTAAAACCCAAAACCCAAACGTCCAGCCTCCCAGATTTCCTCCCTCTGAGGCTCCACTGGGACTCTGTGGAGTGTGTGTGGGTCTAGAGGGGACTTTGTGGGATGCAGGTCCTGAGAGCTTTTGGAGAAAAACAGAGAGCCTCATTCTGCTGAGTACGGGAAAATAAAAGCATGTTCTGTTTCTCTACCCAGTACACAGAGACACACACACACACTCTCTCTCTCTCTCTCTCTCTCTCTGTCTCTCTCTCTCTGTCTCTCTCTCTCTCTCTTTTCCTCCATACTACTGGGCTCTGCACACCACTACCCTACCCCTAGGCTGTCAATCTTCTTTTCCTGCCTATCCACACCCTTTATTTCTGCCCTTGTCTGGGTGACCCTGTGCCTCCAGGATTGTACATTCTTAGCGGGGGTATATATGGGAGTGCAGCAGGGTGGGGAGGGGAAGACAGGACTAACCCAGCATTAGGCCTCTCCTTTAGCTTGGACCCCAGGCATCCTGTCTATCAACCCTGGCTCCACTCACCGGTGGATGGTGGAAGACTAGAGGGGCAGGGAGCCAACAGCGGATAGCCCTTCCCTCTTTTTGCCCTACCCTACCCTCCCCCATAAAATGGTTCTGTTTTGACAGCTGTCTCCACTGCTGTTTCTGTCCCTAGAGCTGGGCTTGGGGCCAGGGTCCTCCAGCATGTCCACAGATACTTCAGGGAAAATGAGACCGAGAATGGAGTAGTCAGGACGGAGCCCAGGCATCAGGGATCCTGGGACTTCCAGCCTCAGGGTGAAAGCAGCAAAGGCTGGATCCTAGGGGCAGAGGACTTGGGCACATAGCCTTGAGATCTAAGAGGATGCTGACTGACTGGATTGCTAGGCCTCTCCCAATTTATAACTCTTCCATAGGTTTGTGGTCCCCCTCTCTCTACCAGGACTAGTTGGGGGGTCTGGGTCAGCAGCCAGGCCCTGGGTGTGGTAGTAGGGTGGAGTCTGAACTAGGTGGGGGCCCAGGTTCCCAGGGACTCAAGCTTGAGAAGCTAGTCTGAGCCCCAGGAATAACCAGGACTTATTGGCATGGGGCTTTATATCTCATTGGTGTACAGAAAACTTAACTGCAGCCTGCTGAGATCACCCCAGGACTTGAGGGAACTCTGTGGGGAGATCCGTCAGATGAAAGGTGGTCTCAGATTCCATTTTCTTCCTCCATCCCTAAAGAGCCAGGCTGAGGCACACTACAAGGGTAACCGCCACGCCCGACGAGTCAAAGGCATTGAGGCCGCCAAGACCAGAGGCAGGGAGCCTGGCATCCGAGAACCTGGAGACCCAGCCCCCCCAGGCAGCACCCCGACAAATGGGGATGGTGTAGCACCCCGTTCAGGTGTGTCTGAATCCCCCCATATTCTTCAACTGATCTCTGTCTTCTCTCTTCTCTCCCCCTTTCCCAGAACTCTCCTGCTTCCATCTCTCTCTTCCTCAGTCCCTATACCCCCACCCAAGGTGAGTCCTGGAGCCAAGCACAGTGATGTAAAATTTCCAATCTGTCACCCTTACCCCCACCACAGCTCCTCTCAACAGAGTCCCCACTGTCTGTCCTCCCCACAGCCCAGTGACTCAGAGAGGGGCTAGGGTGAGGCCACCTGGCAAACATCCCCAAGAAAAAGAGAACCATCAAATCCAGAGAGAGGCCTTTTCATCTTAGGGAGTGGTGCAGGGAAGGGAATCAGAATACCTGAGTTCCTGCCCTACTGGGGCTCCCCTCGGGGAAGACAGAGAGTGCAAGAAACCTAGGAAACTCCCTGGATGATGTTGGGTAGTAGATCTTTTGACCTCCCTAGTCAGAGGTGTGTTTGTTTGTTTGTTTGTTTGTTTGTTTGTTTGTTTCTGGGAAATAGAGGAGTGAGACTGAGATCTTTGAGGTCTTTTCCAAGTTTACAAGATTCCTTTTTCCTCATGGCTGCTGACCATCCTCAGCCATACTTCCAGCCAAGAAACTGGAACAGGAATATTGAGATAGCAAGATATGAGCCACCCCCATCCTGGGATTACCACGTCAGATGTCAATCATGGCCAATTCCAGAGAGACCTAACATCTCCATCCTTATCCTTGCCTGGCCTTCCTGCCCTACCCTAAGAAGAATGAGAAACAAACATCTGTACTACCAGATTGAAAACTAGGCCCCCATTCTCAGTAAACACAAACACACACACACACACACACACACACACACACAAAACCCCCTCAGGGATGCACAGAGAGAGTGAGTGGGCAGGTGGGCAGGTGGGGGAACTGAGTTCTGTTTTTTGTTTTTTGTTTGTTTTTTGAGATGGAGTCTCACTCTGTCTCCCAGGCTGGAGTGCAGTGACACAATCTCAGCTCACTGCAATCTCCACCTCCTGGGCTCAAGCGATTCTCCTGCCTCAGCCTCCTGAGTAGCTGGGATTACAGGCACCCGCCACCTCGCCCGGGTAATTTTTGTATTTTTAGTATAGAAAGGGTTTCACCATGTTGCCCAGGCTGGTCTCAAACTCCTGACCTCAAGTGATCCACCCACCTCCGCCTCCCAAAGTGCTGGGATCACAGGCATGAGCCACCATCCCGGCCATGGGAAGCTGAGTTCTAATTGTACTTTGGCTGCTTCTTAGCCTGATCATCTTGGGTTAGTTTGTTAACATCTCTGTAAAATGGAGAGGAAGAGGATGATGATGATGGTGATGATGGTGATAGCTAACATTTCTTGAACAGCACTTCACGCATATTACCTCATTTAGTTCCTACAGTATCTGAGGATATAGGCAGGATAAGTATACCTGCCCTGCTTTATAAATCATGAAGTCCTGTCCAGACTGAGATGTGGATGTGCTGTCTGGATTGGGATGGAGGTGAAGAATGTCAGAAAAAAGTAAGAGAAATAAGGGGAAGGACATAGAATGAACAAGCAAATGGGTACCTGGAGGGGTGAGGAGTTCCCCTCCCACAAGCTCCCCACCCCCACTGCCAGTCTCACCATGACCCGGAAACTGGATCAGCTGCTGGAGCAAGAATGGGAGCGCTAGAGTTTCCCCTGTACAGAGGCCAGAACCCAGCACTGAGGCCTAGGGCCTGTGCATCTTTAATCAAACCATGAATTATAGAGCAGCCTGCATCCCTGTTTCTTCCCTCTCCGGTTCTGCTGTTTCTGTTTCCCTTTTGCCATGCCTGTGTTTATCTCTCCAGACCTTTCCTCACCCTGCCTCTGCCCCTTCCTAGGGCTCTTTCGTGTACTTCCCGGGGGCTGGGCAAGACTCCGGGAGGGGGCTGTCCTGGCAGGAAGTCCAGACTGGCTGGCAGGCCACTGAGGGCTATATCCTTGTTCCATGCCTCTCCCCCTGGCCGGGCTTGCTGCCAGCTTCACCCTGAAGGTAGGCTGGTGAGGCTGGACCCCTTGGCTGTTCCCAGCTAATGGAGAATGAGCCAAGCATTGGAGTTTCACACCCAGCCTGCGGCAGCTGGACCACATCTGGCTCTGGACCAGGGCATGAGAGCATGCATGTTGTAACAGGGTGGGGATTCCTGGTCCCTTGCCCTCCAGGAAATCGGTGGGGGGGTCTCTTCCACATGAAGAGTCTTCTCCAAGAGCCATCTAGGGTGATCCCCATGTTTCTCCCCCAACAACAGTTTCCATGGAGAATGGACTGGGGCCAGCCCCAGGATCCCCAGAGAAACAGCCTGGCTCCCCATCCCCTCCCAGCATTCCGGAGACTGGTCAGGGTGTAACCAAGGGTGAAGGGGGGACTCCAGCCCCAGCTTCCTTGCCTGGGGGTAGCAAGGAAGAGGAGGAGAAAGCCAAGCGGCTGCTCTACTGTGCTCTGTGCAAGGTGGCTGTGAACTCCCTGTCCCAGCTTGAGGCACATAACAAAGGTATGGACTCCCCTGCCCCCACCCAGACTCTCCTGTCCTCAGGCCACCCCTGCCTCCACATCCTAATGCTCCTGGCTTCCAACATCCCTAGACCATCTAAGACCTATCAGCCTGTCTGCCTATCTCCTTCTCCAGCCCTCTCCCCCGTTCCTTAGCCCTTTACTTCCTCAGCTCCCCCTTCTACCTTACTCCTTTACCTATGACTCTCTCCTGATCCACCTGTTTGGGAGGGTCCCAAGGAGCTTGGAAAGAAGCCACACTGCGCCCCCAACCCCTTCCCCCTCATATTGTAACTGGGAATGTGCAGATTTGAGGCCCAGTAGGCCTGGATAATTTTTCTTCCACCCCTTACCTCCTGCCTTCTCTGGGCTCCAGGTACTAAGCACAAGACAATTCTGGAGGCCCGAAGTGGGCTGGGGCCCATCAAAGCTTACCCTCGGCTGGGGCCTCCCACCCCAGGGGAACCAGAGGCTCCTGCCCAGGACCGAACTTTCCACTGTGAGATCTGCAATGTCAAGGTCAACTCGGAGGTCCAACTGAAACAGGTGGGTCTAAGGCCCTTCCCAGAAATTCTGGGAAGCTCCACCCTCTAAATGCGGCAGGAGAGCCAGGAGCTCGAGTAAAGGCCTTTCTTCAGGGTTTTCCCCAGGGGGCCACATGGGAGGGGCCCGGTGCTTGGAGCTTGATTATACCCCCTTACTGTTGCCCCTTTCCGGGAGCTCACAGCCCCCTACCCACCGGTCCCTGCAGCACATCTCCAGCCGGCGGCACCGAGACGGAGTGGCCGGGAAGCCCAACCCACTACTGAGCCGTCACAAGAAGTCTAGGGGCGCCGGGGAGCTGGCGGTGAGGCCTGGATGCTAGGGAATTCGGCAATGGGAGGGCGCGGGCGGGGAGGAGAGAGGGACGCGGGCTTTGCCCAGGGAGAGGTGGGGTTTGCAGGACCGCCGGGTGACTTCTCTCTTCCTCCGCCTTTCGCCCGCTTCAGGGCACGCTGACTTTCTCCAAGGAGCTGCCCAAGTCCCTGGCGGGCGGCCTGCTCCCCAGCCCCCTGGCGGTGGCTGCAGTGATGGCAGCGGCAGCAGGCTCGCCGCTGTCCCTGCGCCCGGCTCCAGCCGCACCTCTTCTCCAGGGACCGCCGATCACTCACCCTCTGCTTCACCCGGCCCCCGGACCCATCCGAACTGCGCACGGACCCATCCTCTTCTCCCCCTACTGACCTCAACCCTGAACCCCTCCCATTCAACTCCCCACCTCCAGCCGGGACCCAGGCCTCCGGGCTCCCAGCCCGCTCCTCCTCCCGGCACTCCCTAAATGATCTCTCCTTCCCCCCCCCACCCCGAGATACGGGGTTCCAGGAAAGGGGAGGGGTAGCGGGGGAGGGGGGCTTCAGAAGGGGGGGAACACCCCAGATCTCAGGGAACCCCGCCCCTGCCTTTCCCTCTCCCCTAGAAAAGGGGGGGCCGTCTCACCCCGAGCCCCTTGGAGACACCCCCCCTCCCAAAAGCCATGTCCATCCAGCCCTTCCCCCCCAAACCTAGCACAAAACGGGGTTCACAAGCCATGGTGGGGGTCCGGGGGGACAGAAATGGATTTTCTTGGCAATAAGCGGACTCTGGGACTCCGGCCCCCTACCCCAAACTGAAGCGCTTCCGTGAACACCCCCGTCCTCCGTAGGGGGAGGGGAGCAGGCGGGATCCTGGGTCCCTCATAAGCACTTTGGTTTTACCGCCTGCAACCTCACTGTGCCCGCCCCGCACCATGCCCCAGCCCCAGGTCTAGCAGGGCCCATTGCAGGGGGCAGCACTTGGGGGCATCTCCGGCACTTGGGTGGGACCAAGGAGATGCCACCATAGACCTTTCCCTCGCCTTCTTCCTCCCTAGTCCGGGTTCCATTCTTTTCACCAGCACCCATCGCCCAAGGGGTACCAAGGGGGGCAAGGGGTGTCCAGTCCAAGCCCACCCCCGCCTCGCCTTCCGCAAAACTGTGAGCAAAAAGCAATAGAAGCCTCGCCCCCGCCCCTCCCCTTCCGCAGAATTCGCAGAGTCTGTAGCCTCCCCGATCCCAGTTCCTAGACCTCATGGCTGTCCCCTCCCACCAGTCACCTCCACTGCACAACCCGGGCGGGGGTGTGACACCCCGTCCCCGCCCCCGACTCCGTGGTTTCCGTATCGTCAACCCTTCAGCCGCCTACCCGGGAGGGGTCCGGCCTACACTGGTCTTCCCCTTCCCATCAACTCTTTCTGCTTGACAATGTAGCAACCCCGGCCCCCCACCCACGGTCCTCCCCTTTTTGCTCTCCCTGACAATAAAGTCTGAATTTGTTCTGCCCTCCGCCCCTGGACTCAGACTCTGTATTTGCCCGCTGTTTTGGGAGCAATTCTATCGGGAAATGTATCTGTATGGGAACCGCACAGAGAGAGGAAAAGGCGCGAGAAGGAGGAGGAAAAGGAAATCGGGGTGGGGGGAGGCAAAATATGAGGCTTGTGCAAAGTAAGCAGAGGCTCCCCATCCCACCCACCCCACTTTCGTCCAGCTCGTGTAAACTTGGCCTGGGGGATCATTTCAAGTCCAAGTCTGGGACTGCAGCTGCAGCTGTTGAGAATTTGCCACAACTCCATAAGGCGGCGCCAACGACCCGGAAAAGGAGGCTAAGCCGCTCCTGTGATGTGTCTCGAGATTCCACGCAGATGGGTCTAGACTCAGTCTCAGACAAAGAAAAGAATCCAGGCTTTTGTGTGTCTGGTGGGAAACCCACACCAGCGAGACTCAAGGCACAGGAAGAAAGGGGGGCAGAGACTGGGGATCTGAGCTCTAGGCTCTGGCCCCACATAAATAGTGACCTTGAGTCAGTCCTTGCCCTCTCTGCACCTCAGTGTCACAGTCTTCAAAATGAGGAGACTTGAGTCTTTTAAAGGTTCATTAAGATCTCATGTATCCAAGACTGAAGAACTGGACTGTGCCATTTACAGATATACTAGAATACCTTCTCAACTGGCCCCTTAAATGGTCTGTGAGACAAGGAAACACTGTTCAGCTGTCTCTCACATGGTGTGTGAGGAAAATGGTCTCTCCCTTATCCTCAAAATTTGGATCAACCATACACTCTCAAGAGCAGCCAGTAATCCTGACCCCCTCTATCCCTACTGAGTGGCAGGAAGTTCAAACAAAAAGCCCAAACCAAAACCCAGAATCTATGTGAGGTCCTCCTGACTTTCATCTCTGCTCGCTTCCCCCTCTCTACCCACTTCCCAGTCTTGCAGAAGAAAGGAGAAGGGAAGTTGGGATGATGTCTGTTAAACAGGAAGAAGAGGGGAATGGGGACCTCCTGGGTTTGTCAACTGTGAAGTTGACAGGTGGGTGTTCACTGTGGGTTCAGAATTGGAACCCAGTAAGGAGTGTTTTGGTGTTTGTTTTCATGTTTGTTTTCAGGTAAATCTAGCTTTAGAAGGGTTGGGAGGATTCAGAAGGATGAGGAACAAGAGAGGCCCTATAGAACAGTGGGTAATGAAAAGCAGGGACTGGGTCACATGTGGGGAAGGAGATAGGGACTGGAAGAAATTGGGATTAGAGAGTCTGGGATACTAGCATACCCCACAAGTACCTCAAGTCTGCTAGTTTAAAACTGAATTCATTATTTACCCCTTTCCCTAAGCCTGCTCCTCCTCCCACATTTCCTTTTTTTTTTTTTTCTGAGGCAGAGTCTCACTCTGTCGCCCAAGCTGGAGTGCAGTGGCACAATCTCGGCTCACTGCAAGCTCCATCTCCTGGGTTCACGCCATTCTCCTGCCTCAGCTTCCCAAGTAGCTGGGACTACAGGCGCCCGCCACCACTCCTGGCTAATATTTTGTATTTTTAGTAGAGACGGGGTTCTACCGTGTTAGCCAGGATAGTCTCGATCTCCTGACCTCCTGATCCACCTACCTTGGCCTCCCAAAGTGCTAGGATTACAGGCGTGAGCCACCGCGCCCAGCCACATTTGTTATCTTATTAAGAGCACCATCATCCCTCTGGAAAGCAGAAAGTTACCCTACTTCCTCCTTCTTCCTAACACTTCATCCAATGAATCACTAAATAAGTCCTATTTGACCTCCTAACAACATATGGATCCTTATCATTTCTTCATTCCCACAACCACTGCCCTAACCAGGACTGGCTCCATAATTTGTGGGACCCAGTGCAAAATGAAAAAGCAGGGCCCCTTATTCAAAAAGTATAGTATTGGCCGGGCGCTGCGGCTCACGCCTGTAATCCCAGCACTTTGGGAAGCCGAGGAGGGCGGATCGCAAGGTCAGGAGATTGAGACCACGGTGAAACCCTCTACTAAAAATACAAAAAATTAGCCGGGCGCAGTGGTGGGTGCCTGTAGTCCCAGCTACTCAGTAGGCTGATGCAGGAGAATGGCGTAGTAATGAGTGGTGGAGCTTGAGTTGAGGGGAGATCGCGCCACTGTACTTCCAGCCTGGGGACAGAGCGAGACTACCATCTCAAAAAAAAAAAAAAAAAAAAAAGAATTTAGCCGGGCCGGTGCTAAGCCTGTAATCCCAGCACTTTGGGAGGCCAAGATGGCGGACACAAGATCAGGAGATCGAGACCATCCTGGCTAACAACGGTGAAACCTCCATCTCTAACTAAAAAAAAAATACAAAAAAAAAAAAAACACTAGCCGGGTGAGGTGACGGGCGACTGTAGTCCCAGCTACTCGGGAAAAGCTGAGGCAGGAGAATGGCGTAACCGTGGGAGGCGGAACTTGCATGAGCTGAGATCTGCACTGCACTCCAGCCTGGGCGTACAGAGCGAGAACTCTGTCTCAAAAAAAAAAAAAAAAAGAATTTAAAGACAGTGATTGACAAGCATTGAACCAAGCACTAGTCCCTTCAAACTGCAAGACCCTATGCAATTATACAGGTGGTCTGGCCCTAACTTAGGCCCGTTCTATCTCTTGTCTGAACTAGTGCCTCTTTACCCATTTCGCTCACTCCCAGCCTGCATGCCTTCATTCCTTACAGCAATCTAAGTGCAAATCTCACCAACTCCTTCAGCATGAAACCAGCTCCTTAGCACAATACACAAGGTCCCCCTTGACCCTGCCTGCTCAACTCTCCAAGCTCTTCTTGTTGCTCTCTACCTCATGCCCTTTTTTCGCTTCTACCTGAACCTCTGCGCCTCTACACATACTGTTCTCTGTTCTACTTATCTCCCAAAATACTCTCCTGTTCATCATTCAAAATGCAGCTCAGTTACGTCTCTGTGAACCCTTTCCTCACCTCCTCCTTAATAGTATGCTCCTTTTCTCTAAGCCTCTGATATATAGTTCTGGGTTGTTTTGTTTTGTTTTGTTTTTGAGAAAAAGTTTTTGCTCTGTTGCCCAGGCTGGAGTGCAGTGGTGCAATCTTGGCTCACTGCAACCTGCGCCTCCCGGGTTCAAGCGATTCTCCTGTCTCAGCCTCCCAAGTAGCTGGGATTACAGGCATGCACCACCACATCACTAATTTTTGTACTTTTAGTAGAGACGGAGTTTCATCATATTGGCCAGGCTGGTCTCAAACTCTTGACCTCAAGTGATCCACCCACCTTGGCCTCCCAAAGTGCTGGGATTACAGGTGTGAGCCACTGCACCCAGCCATGTATTTTTGGTTTGTTTTTTTTACTTGTTTTTTGT
Organism: Rhinopithecus bieti; assembly: GCF_001698545.2. NCBI lineage: Eukaryota > Metazoa > Chordata > Mammalia > Primates > Cercopithecidae > Rhinopithecus > Rhinopithecus bieti. The sequence goes on from NW_016814460.1 coordinate 464,245, forward strand.
TTGTTTGTTTTTGAGATGGAGTCTTACACTGTCGCCCGGGCTGGAGTGCAGTGGCGCGATCTCGGCTCACTGCAACCTCCACCTACTAGGTTCAAGCGATTCTCCTGCCTCAGCCTCCCAAGTAGCTGGGATTACAGGCACCTGCCACCACACCCAGCTAATTTTTTATATTTTTAGTAGAGACGGGGTTTCACTATGTTGGCCAGGCTGGTCTTGAATGCCTGACCTCGTGATCCACCTGCCTCGGCCTCCCAAAGTGCTGGGATTACAGGTGTGAGCCACTGCGCCCAGCCTATTAGTTTGTTTTTCTAATTTTTCAGAGACAGAGTCCTGCTGTGTCACCCAGGCTGGAGTATAGTGGCATGATCTTAGCTCATTGCAGTCTTGACCTCCTAGATTCAAATGATCCTCCCACCTCAGCCTCCCCAGTAGCTGGGACTATAGGTACACAGCACCACATCTGGCTATTTTTGTTTTAATTTATTTATTGTAAAGACAGGGTCTCACTATGTTGCCCAGGCTGGTCTTAAACTCCTGACCTGAAGCCATCCTCCCAGCTCAGCCTCCCAAAATGTTGGGATTACAGGCATGAGCCTCCACGCCAGGCCTATATAATATTTTTTTTTTTTTTTTTTGAGACGGAGTCTCGCTCTGTCGCCCAGGCTGGAGTGCAGTGGCCGGATCTCAGCTCACTGCAAGCTCCGCCTCCCGGGTCCACGCCATTCTCCTGCCTCAGCCTCCCAAGTAGCTGGGACTACAGGCGCCCGCCACCTCGCCCGGCTAGTTTTGTATTTTTTAGTAGAGACGGGGTTTCACCGTGTTAGCCAGGATGGTCTCGATCTCCTGACCTCGTGATCCGCCCGTCTCGGCCTCCCAAAGTGCTGGGATTACAGGCTTGAGCCACCGCGCCTGGCCCTATATAATATTTTAAAGCAAGCCTCAGCAAACTTTTTCTCAAAAGGCCTGATTATAAATATTTTAAACTGTGTTGATCAAGAGATAAAACTGAGGGTATTACATAGGTACTTATATAACAATTTAAAATATAACTATTTTTATGTTATTTATTTATTTATTTATTTATTTTTTTTTTTGAGACTGAGTCTTGCTCTGTCATCCAGGCTGGAATGCAGTGGCACGATCTGATCTTGGCTCACTGAAAGCAACCTCCACCTCCCCAGTTCAAGCGATTCTCTTGCCTCAGCCTCCCTGGTAGCTGGGATTACAGGCACAGCCACCACGCCTGGCTAATTTTTGTATTTTTAGTAGAGACAGGGCTTCATCATGTTGGCCAAGCTGGTCTCAAACTCCTGACCTCAAGTGATCTGCCCTCCTTGGCCTCCCAAAGTGCTGGGATTATGGGTGTGAGCCACTGCACCTGGCCTAAAATATAACCATTATTAAATGGAAAAAAAAAAAACATTCTTGGGTCACAGGCTATACAAAAACAGATAGCAGACTAGATTTGGCCCATAGGGCGAAGTTTACTCAACTTTCCTCTGGAGAACCGATTAAGCATTTGCATATTTATGTATCTGTCTCCCCTAGTAGACTATGCACAAGGCCATGTATCAGATGTTCTTGTATCCCTAGTGTCTAGATCAGAGTCTGATGTATAGTAGGCACTCAAGACAAAGTTGTTGGGTGAATGGATAAATGAATGATTGACCAGGACCCTGATCCCTTAAGGGGAATGAAACCAGAATCCTGGAGGCCTCATTCCCACTTTTCTTCATCTGACTCGGTTTCTCAGATGTGCTAGGGTGTTACATGGGCCCCTCTGACTTGAACCATGTCCAAGCCCTGGAGAGAAGAAAGGTAGTGCTCCTCCGAAACAAACCCAAGGCTTCTGGGGGTACCTAAAGTAGCTCCTGGAACTTGGTCTTATATTTTGGCCCTTTGAGGAGTGGCCCAAATGTTCTGATGCTCTGACTCCGTGCCCTAGCAATTCTCAGCAATGATCTTACAGATGACTTCTGCCATGCAAAGAGGGTAAGAAAACAGAGTTTGGGTTTCAGGAAGGAGAAAGAAAGAGTGAAACGACTCTGAGGTAAGTAGCAGGGGAATTTCAACAGAGAAGCCTAGATTTCACTAGCCAAAGCAAAATGAGTAGGACCGGAGTTGGTGAAGGAAGTGGCTGGGATTGGGTAACGGGGGAGTTTCTTATTCTTTCAGTGGAGTATAATAGGGAACTTAAGAGCAGGATGCCTCCTGCTTGAAGCCTGACTGTCCACCAGAAAGGACTGCTCTTTGGGTGAGTTGAACTTCTTCCATCAGAGAAAGAATTGAAGGCTGAGAAACTCAGGTAAGTACTTTTGTGGTGGGTTTACTTTTACCTTCTTGGTCTCCTCATCTCCCAGGTGGTAACAAACAGAAATGACTAAAGCCTATATGTGTGTGTAGTGGACAGGAGCAGAGGGAACTGAATACAGAGAGGATCCTGAATACAGGATGCTGAAGAGAGAGAGGGGACTCCTGAGGGTCTTCGGGGATGAGGAAGGAATTAGAAAAGTTGGAGGGCACTGGGTTTACTGAGAGCAATGGGATAGATATAGAAGAGGACTGTGGTTTGGAGCAGAATAAGACTAAGATATTTAGGCAAGAGATATTTAGATAAAAACTTGGGGAAATATTTGAGAATGGGAAAGGACTAGAGAACCTAAGGAGAGAGTTAGGGATCTTGAGATGAAGAGGCCTGGGAATGGTTCAGGAGGATAGTGAATTAAAGTGAGGTCCAGGAGCAGTTCAGATGTCCAGAGTGCCAGAGCTGTTCAAGAGATATAAGTTGAATGCTAGGTTCTGATACCGTCTTCCTCTTCTACCCTCTGCTTCTTTAGCCTCTATCATGCAGAAAACCTCTGACGCCAACTTCTCCTGCTACCATGAGTCTGTGCTGGGCTATCGTTATGTTGCAGTTAGCTGGGGGGTGGTGGTGGCTGTGACAGGCACCGTGGGCAACGTGCTCACCCTACTGGCCTTGGTCATCCAGCGCAAGCTCCGTACCCGATTCAACCTGCTCATAGCCAACCTCACACTGGCTGATCTCCTCTACTGCACGGTCCTTCAGCCCTTCTCTGTGGACACCTACCTCCACCTGCACTGGCGCACCGGTGCCACCTTCTGCAGGGCATTTGGGCTCCTCCTTTTTGCCTCCAATTCTGTCTCCATCCTGACCCTCTGCCTCATCGCACTGGGACGCTACCTCCTCATTGCCCACCCTAAGCTTTTTCCCAAAGTTTTCAGTGCCAAGGGGATAGTGCTGGCACTGGTGAGCACCTGGGTTGTGGGTGTGGCCAGCTTTGCCCCCCTTTGGCCTATTTATATCCTGGTACCTGTAGTCTGCACCTGCAGCTTTGACCGCATCCGAGGCCGCCCTTACACCACCATCCTCATGGGCATCTACTTTGTGCTTGGACTCAGCAGTGTTGGCATCTTCTATTGCCTCATCCACCGCCAGGTCAAACGAGCAGCACAGGCACTGGACCAATACAAGTTGAGACAGGCAAGCATCCACTCCAACCATGTGGCTGGGACTGATGAGGCCATGCCTGGTCGTTTCCAGGAGCTGGACAGCAGGTTAGCATCAGGAGGACCCAGTGAGGGGATTTCATCTGAGTCAGTCAATGCTGCCACCACCCAGACCCTGGAAGGGGATTCATCAGAAGTGGGAGACCAGATCAACAGCAAGAGAGCTAAGCAGATGGCAGAGAAAAGCCCTCCAGAAGCATCTGCCAAAGCCCAGCCAATTAAAGGAGCCCGAAGAGCTCCAGATTCTTCATCGGAATTTGGGAAGGTGACTCAAATGTGTTTTGCTGTGTTCCTCTGCTTTGCCCTGAGCTACGTCCCCTTCTTGCTGCTCAACATTCTGGATGCCAGAGTCCAGGCTCCCCGGGTGGTCCACATGCTTGCTGCCAACCTCACCTGGCTCAACGGTTGCATCAACCCTGTGCTATATGCAGCCATGAACCGCCAATTCCGCCAAGCATATGGCTCCGTTTTAAAAAGAGGGCCCTGGAGTTTCCGTAGGCTCCATTAGAACTGTGACCCTAGTCACCAGAATTCAGAACCGTCTCCTCCAGGACCAAAGTGGCCAGCTGATAGGAGAATAGGTGAAATAACACGTGCGGGCATTTTCACAACAACCTCTCCTCAGCCTCCCAAATCAAGTCTCTCCATCACTTGATCAATGTTTCAGCCCTAGACTGCCCAAGGAGTATTATTAACTATTAATAAATGAATTCTGTGCTTTTAATGCTCAGGTGTGGTCTCTGGGGAAGAAGGAAACAGGTCACGGTTAGGCTCAGGGGCCAGGCTAGGAGGAGACCATACTATTCCATCCCTCCTGCATGACCAAATCCTGTCACCATGTGCATGCTCACAAATATCCCTAAAGCACCTGTGGCCACCAGGAGCTGGAATCTAATAAATACCTAAGGATTCAGGGGTACCTAGGTCAAAGCAGAAGCAGGAAGCAGCTGGCATGGGACATAGCCTTTAGAAGAGGGGTTTCTAGGTAATAAAACTTGTGAGGTGATTTAAGAGGATTAGCCTGTCTTTTTGTTTAACTTCCCAGAAATCGCCTCTGCCCCTAACCACTGCTGCCAGGATCCACCATCCCTACAAACAAGTTTATTCATCTCAAAAAAGTTTTATAATCCAGCTGGGGATTATATCCAGCCCCCCAGCCCTCGCTCTGTGTGAGGGGAATGGTCATGGAGGAGGACTCCTTGGTCTGTAGAAATGGAACTGAGCTTAGCTGAGGCAAAGGCAGAAAAAGGTTCCAGGTGCCCTGGCAGGGTCTTGTTCACAGGGCTAATTCACCTGAGTCCCAGGCCCTCAGTTCCCTTGCATTTGTCATCTGGACTTATGAAAGCAGGAGAACAGGCCTAGTGGGGTGGCTCACGCCTGTAATTCTAGCACTTTGGGAGGCTGAGGCAGGCAGATCACCTAAGGTCAGGAGTTCAAGACCAGCCTGGCCAACATGGTGAAACCCCGCCTCTACTAAAATACAAAATTAGCCGGGCATGGTGGTGCATGCCTGTAATCCCAGCTACTCAGAAGGCTGAGGCAGGAGAATCGCTTGAACCCAGGAGGCGGTTGCAGGGAGCCAAGATCACGCCATTGCACTCCAGCCTGGGCAACAAGAGTGAAACTCTGTCTCAAAATAATAATTAATAAATAAATAAAATAAAATAAAATAAAATACAAAAATTAACCAGGCATGATGGCGGGTGCCTGTAATCCTAGCTACTCAGGAGGCTGAGACGGGAGAATCGCTTGAACCCGGGAGACAGTGGTTGCAGTGAGCCGAGAGATCACGTCACTGCACTCCAGCCTGGGTGGCTGAGCGAGACTTTGTCTCAAACCAAAAAAAAAAAAGAAAAAGGGAAAGAAAAGAAAACGAAAGAAAGCAGGAAAACAAAGACTCTAGTTAAAAGGGCTCAGGAGCCAGACTAGGAAACCATACCGTTCCTTCCCTTCAGAATGACCAAATACTGTCACAATGTGTATGCTTACACATACCCTTAAAGCACCTGTGGCCACCAGGTGACGCTGGTTCCCTGCGTTTCCTTTCTGGCTTCCCAGTTGAGGACAGTAGGCAGGACTGGGAATGCAGAGACCAGGGAATAGAGACCCAGGGATTTGCACCCTCCCTTTCCCCCAAAGCTTAGGAAGAAAGGTGAAGAATGAGACATTTATTATTCATGAGATATTATTGTCTACTTGGGGTGGGGCTGGGAGGAGTAGCAGTGTGGGCACTGGGGTGGCACTGGGGATGAAATGTGAGTCATGCTGACATTAATGCTCTGGCTGCATGTTGTCGCCTTCCTACCCAAAGTCCATGGTTTGACAGAACAAAGTAAAATCTGAAGATATTAAGGGCAGAAAGAATCACAGTTGAGGTGGACAGATTGACACCCTCATATGCAATACACTTCTAGGGTCCAGGAATCCTGACTCCTAATATGGAACATGCACTTTTGGGTGTCCTCCTTCCAAGAAAGTCACAGGAACCTAAACCAAATCAAGCTGGGGCTACTAAGGCAGAGGTCCAGACAGGTAAACTGTTGGACCAATGAAGAACAACAGTGTATGGGTGTAGAGACACAGGTTTCAGTCAAGGCTCTCTGATAATTAGCTCTGGGAACTTGGGCAGATCTCTGGACAACTCTGGGGCTCAGATTTTATCAACCGTACAAAGCGGGGTGCGGGGTACACTCTTAACACGTGCCCCGTGCAGTTCCCTGTACATACATTATTTCATTTACATGAAATTATAATTTCTTTCTTACAAATGTGAAAACTGAAGCACAAATAGGTTATTTGTCCAAGGCCGAATGACTAATACGTTGTAAGACCGTGATTTGAGGGCAGTCTCAAAACTGCCTTTCTAAAACTAGGATCGAATGCCCAGATGATCCCTAACAGTGCTTCCTATTCAGACCTAAGATTCTGAAAGTTGACAACTCTCTGAAGGGTTGTAAAAGGATTTACTTTACATGTTCTTAGAAGGCAAATCACAACAGTGTCAAGTAGAAAGGTGAAGCAATAGGGATTGAAGTTAGACCTCAGAAAGGACTTCCCAATTAGTCGCTGGGGGGAAAAAAAAACTCAGGAGACACAGAAGGAAATCCTGGGGTCTAAGACCATGGAGGACAGATCTTAGTAAGAAAGCAGCCACCCTCCACAGCCCACACAGCCACCCCCGCCCCTAATTTCAATAAGGGCTGAATAAGGGGAAAGAAACTTAAGATCAGGCTTTCTAGAGGCGTTCTCTCTCTTGCGGTTGTGCTTGGCGCGTGAGCCCTACTGGGTCCCTCGTGGTGCGTCGCTCATGCGTGTCCCCGGAAGTGTGTGTTTGGAGGCCCTATATGCTCACGAGTGTGAGTCACCGTCTGTCTCTCTTTGTCTCTTTATCTCTGTCAGTCTCCCGCCCGAGTCCGAGTTCTATCGCTGACTTTCTGACGCTATCTCTCACGGCCTCTCTTTGTCTCTTTCCATCTGTCCGTCTCTCCTGTAGGCCGTCTTCATCGCCTGTACCTCTGTTATCGCCTTTTTTTTTCTCTTAAGCTCGTCTCCCCATTCCCCGTTCCCGCACTCCCCCAGCCCCTCCCCAGTCGCCCGCCCCGGCTGTTCTTGCTCGTTCGCACGCTCTCTCTCTTTCGCTGTCTCTTACAGGCAGATTTATGGTCAGCTCAGGGCCTTTCATTGGCCAAGCGCTGACAGAACTTGATTTAACGCCGCCTCTCATTGGCTGAGCTTGACAGGGCGATTTACGAGTCACCCTACCATTGGCCAAACCGCCTTGGCCCTGATTTATGGCTCAGCGGCCGCGGGGAGAGGGGTGCCGCTGCTGGGGAGTGAGGATACCCCTCCCCTCGTCGCCGCGTCCCTCTTCCTCTCCCCTGTTTTTTCTCCTCTTTCCCTCCCCTCAAGGAATGGCTCTCCCTCTACCTGTTCCTCAGCCCCCTCCTCCCTTCTTTTTCGTCCACTGGGAGGGAAAACCGGGGTGTGGTGGTGATGGGAACTGGAGGGATGATGGGGTCTGAGGGGTACACATAGGCGGAGGAGTCGAGTCTGAGGGGTGCGGGTGGGGGCCAACAGGGAGAGCAGAGGAGACTGAACAGGGAATGAGGATTCCGACCTGAGGAACGAAGGGGAAACTGAGGGGGCAAAAGGATGACAGAAAGAAAGGAAGGCTGAGGAGAGAAGGAAGGCAGGGGAAGAGAGAGAGAGTTAAGGAGATAAGTGGGGGGTTGGGTAATCTGTCCAAGATCCGAGAAGAAAGGAGACATGAAGAGAAAGGACGCATTTGAGGGTCCACACGGGCTGAAGCAGGGAGATCCGGGCACCGAGAGAGGGACTTTTCAAATCTCACTATCCAGACTGAATAAGAGACGGAAATTTCCTTTTCACACAATGGCTCTGAAAAGGGAAAGCATCAGAGAAGCAACGACAGAGAAAGGCGCAATAGGGAGGTGAGAGAGAGGGAGAAGCAGGAAAGGACAACTGAAAGGTAATAGCAAAGAAAAGAGGGAGGGAGAGCGACAGAGAACTAATGGGGAAGACCAGAAGGAAGGTAGGGTTTTGGTTTTTTGTTTGTTTTAGGGGAGGGAGGGAAAGTGCAGTGAGAGAAGACTACTCCCCAAAGGAAATATTGACAGAAAGGCTCCTCCTCCTCCTCCCTATGAAGACCCATTGGCATCTGCAAGGGGACAGACAAGTCAGGCGCCTCCCCCAGGAGATTCTGCTTCCTCAAGGCTGCAGTAAGCTCCCCATCCCATGCACCTCACTCCTCTCCTTGCCCACCTCCCCAGTTAAATTTACGAGTCCAGGGTGGCCTTCAGGAATTAGGAATATTTATGCTTCTTTGAGAGTGAGGTTTGGAAGGTGATAAATAAGGGTCCACTGGGGGGTGCAGCTGGGGCTCCTATTTTAACATGGCCATTTTCCCAAGGCCCCCACCCACACATTCCCTCTCCTCCTGAGCCAGAGAAGGAAGCACAGAGGGAGGTGAGGAATGGGTTTCAGGTATCAGGAAGAGGGGTTGACTATCCTGTAGAGCCCCTCAGAGGACTGCAGAGCTTTGCAGCAGAAAGGATTGAAGGCAGATAGGGGAGGAACTTTCCAAGCATCCTGGCATTCGTATAGCCCCTAGTGTGCTGTTACATTTTTGCAGAAGGTGGAGAGAAGCCCATTTCCCCTCTGTCCCCTTAAGCTCAGTTGCTGAGGAATAGGAAAGAGAAGCCAGAAAATTCAAAGGCAGATTTCTCTGGCCTGTCACCATCCTCACAGGAAAGGAAGATTTGAAATCCCTCACCTCCACAGACCACAGCCTGGATCCCTGGGAAAGGAGGCTAGGAATGTGGGGCTCAGGGCATCTCCTAGGAGTCTTGGCCTCCAACCTGCTGCTGAGAATTAAAAACAGTCAATAGTTCTTGACATCCCTTGCCCTGGGCCTCCAGGAAATTGAGAAGGGGTGGTGGATCTGCCTATGGATCCACATACCTTCTCCAGCCCTCAGCTCTAGGAGCCATGTGTCTGTGACCCCCCCAGTGAAAGGGCTTGTTCTGGGTTTGGGTAGGAAGTGAACAAAGATGGAGGTCCATAATATAAGGGAGCCCTAAGGAAAACAGAGCTGGGGAAGAGTCACACATCGCCCCCATCCCCCATGCCCTCCAACCACTATGGCCTTAGCAAGGATGGCCACAATGCACATGCGTACATACACCAGACTGCTGCCTGGAGTGGGAGGAGGGAGGGAAAGGCCTAGACTGGCCCTTTAAGAGCCACTTAGGGTCAGAAAGCCTGGGCTACATAGAGGGGAAGGAGCTGATGTCAGAAGACGGATGGGCAGCAAGATGGGGATTGATGCTAATGGGGGAGTTAAAGCTAAGTACCCAGACACTCAGAGGGCAGAACTGCAGATCTGTCTTCCTTATGCTCACCCCCCTCTCCAAACAGAGGCTGTAAATCTGCCTCTTCAACTGGGGGAAGGGGGACTGAGGAAAAAAGACATGCTCTCTTCTCCCCTTTCCTGTTTCTTCCTTACTTGGTGTGCCCACACCGCCCCCCTCCACCCAATTCTTTTGTCCTCTCCCATTCTCTTGCAATCTACGACCCCTTCCCACTAAAATTTCCAATTTTTGGCTTTGCATCAGAAATTGACAGAATGGTTTCAGCTTACAGAGGAGTTTAAGAGAAGAGATCACAAGTTTTCCCTCACCAGACCCGGGTGGGAATGCTTGGTGGGATTGTGGTGAGAAACTGGTAGATTGGTAACTCCCAGTTCCCTCAGTTTCTCATCCTTCCACCCTCTTCTCACTTGGAGGTAACTCTAGCTGCCATCTTCCGGGACAATAGGGTAAAGGCAAGAAGCAGGAAGTTGGGTGCCAGGGGCTGGAGGAGCACCAAAGTTTCTGAGCTGGGTTTGTGGAGGCTTCTGACACACAGATTCTAGAGGGGCTGGTGGTGGGCTTCCAAGGGCAGCTAGGGAAGCTGCGGGAGCTGTCCACTGAAAGATATACAGTCTGGTTTCTCGGAAACTCCTGGATCATACCGTTCCCTCTCAAGCACACACCCTGTCTGCTGAGTAGAGACAATTTCAGGCCAATAGTCTATTTACTGTAAAGGACCAGCTGCTCCTTGTACCTCTCGGGAGGGAGTCGGAGATGTTAGGAAAGAAGACTTTTTCAGAGGGGCTAGAGCTAGAATTGGTAAATTTCATTTCTTTCTTTGCTTTCAGGTGAGACTGTGTCTCCCACCTTTCAGGACCCATAATCACCCTTATTTCCTTTCCTACTGGCAACCAGGGCCTGTTCTTGAGAAGTCCCTCTCTATATTAGAGGACAGTCCCTCTCATCTGTTGCAGTATTAGGCCTGAACTCTTTCCCAGCCCTGGAAACAGTTGGTGCCTGATTGCCTCTAGTTTCCAAATCCTCTTCCATATCCATAAGATAATAACCCCAAGACATCAATCTCATCTCTTCCCTTCTCCCAGGTTTTCCTTCAGAGGGCTAAAATCACCTCAGGATCATACTCTTCTCTGTTTTCTAAGTTTTCAGAGACAAGGGAGAGAGGAAAGCTGGAGTGGGAAAAGTTGGGGGTTGTGAGCAGCAGCCACTGGAACCCAGGCTTCCAGCCTCCCAGCATCCGGCCTAGTGCTCCCTCCTATCCAAGGGAGGTCAGTCATTGCCCTCAGCCCTGGTCTCTGGCTGCTTCTCAATACTGGTGATAAATCCTGTCTTTGTCTCCCCTCTGACCCAGGCCCCAGGCAGGCTGGGGGTCAGAGCTGGGGGAGGGGTCAGTGTGGAGGAAGGGGAGATACAAGGAGAATGGGAGGAGAAGATGGACAGGAGCAGCTGGTGGGCAGGCATGGGGGGTGGGCAGTGAGGGGATGGGGCCTCTTCATTCTACAGATCCTGGACATTCCAGCAGGCCTGCATTCCAAGTGAGAAAGTCAGGATTGCTGAGTTGTGGAAATACCTTCAGAATGGTCCCTTGAGCATCCGGAATACTGGCAGATGGGGGGCTAGTATGGAGTGCCTCAAGGAAAGAGACTGCTGAAAGAAATGGAAAAATATTGTGGAAATCGTCCTATCCATACGCAGACCCCTATGCAAATGTGCCATGCACGCACCCACCCACACACACACTCACACACACAGGACTCACGGCATGAGGGAGCCCTGGAGAGCCAGGCTGCCCCTTGCCTGGCCCCTCCCTAGTGGCCTTCTCTTGCTATGACTTTCCTGTTTCCAACTCTATTCTTTTTCTCTGCTCCCGGTCTTGCTTTCCTTCTTTGTGTCTCTCATTCTCCCAGTCTGTTATTCTCACCGTCTCTCAGCCTCTGCCTCGGTCTCTCAATCACTTTTTCTCTCTCATTTTGTTTCTTTCCATCTTCTTGTCTCCCTCTCCCCTCTCCCCAAATTCCTGGATGCTGCTCCATGTGTCCTGCTTCTGCCACTCTTCAGCCCAGCCATCCCTCCTACCTCAGTCCCACATCAGAACGCTGTTCTGGCCCAGAGGGGACCTTTGGGAGTTAGATTCCAAGAATAGATGGGAAGGAGAAAAGAGGCTCTGAATGAGTCCCTGCTTTAGTGGGAAGTCTGGGAATCATATTGGGTTATGATATGGCACGGAAGGGTGGGGTGGGCAGAAGGTGACCAGAAAGAGAAGCACAACTAAGGGAGGTAGGGTGAAATGAGAGAGAAGAGATTAATAAAGAAAAAGCATAGGCCAGGCACGGTGGCTCACACCTGTAATCCCAGCACTCTGGGAGGCCGAGGCAGGCAGATCTCCAGAGGTCAGAAGTTGGAGACCAGCCTGGCCAACATGGTGAAATGCTGTCTCTACTAAAAATACAAAAAAAAAAAAAAAAAAAACTAGGGATGAGGGTGCATGCCTGTGATCCCAACTACTTGGGAGGCTTTGGGAGGCTGAGGCAGGAGAATCGCTTGAACCCGGGAGGTGGAGGTTGCAGTGAGCTGAGATTGCACCACTACACTCCAGCCTGGGTGACAGAACAAGACTCCATCTCAAAAAAAAAAAAAAAAAAAAAAAAAGGACACCAGGCTGGGTACAGTGGCTCATGCCTGTAATCCCACCACTTTGGGAGGCCAGGGCAGGTGGATTACTTGAGCCCAGGAGTTCAAGACCAGCCTGGCAATATGGCAAAACATCTCTATAAAAACTACAAAAAGTGAGGCATGGTGGCACACACCTGTAGTCCCAGTTACTCAGAAGGCTGAGGTGGGGGGGATCACCTGAGCCCAGGGAGGTCGAGATTGCAGTGAGCTCTGATCATGCCACTGCACTCCAACCTGGGTGACAGAGTGAGACCCTGTCTCAAAAAAAAAAAAAAAAAAAAGAAAGAAAAGAAAAAAGAAAAGACACAGAAGGACAAACACTAAAGAGAGAAGGGTGCGGACTTGCAGTTCTCTCTAAGTGTGTGTTTTGGGTCAGTGTGAAGGGGAGGAGCTGAGGGGCACCTCCTAAGTCATATTGCGATATAGGTTCAAAGATAAGGTCTGGAGGCTTAGCCAGAAAGATGTGATGTCCACCAGGCAGCCACAATTCTGGACTCTCTGTCACCTACCAAGGAAGTTCTCAGAGACCTTTTTCTCCTCTCCAGACAGTCTTGGAGTGTTGGTTCCCTCCCCATTCACCTCCTCCACTCTGTCACCTCCCTTCCTCCCCCAGTGAGAATGACATCAGCTCTGGCTGCCCGTCCTCAACCCAGTTGCTGATGTACTCTCTCATGGGTGAAACAGAAGGCTAATCACCTTTGCCCCATGCATTCACTCTCTAGTCCAGGAGCTGGCGTTTACATAGCCTAGCCCTCTGGAGTAGGAGTGGGAGGAGGCTGTACCAAGAAGGTAGCTGCAGAACATTGTGGGAAAAGAGGGGGCATGAGCATCAGGGGGAGGGAGAGGGAGAGGAGTGGAGGGGGGCACTTGAGGAAGAGAGGCAGCAGCAGTAAATCACCCTGTGGGGGGGCTCCCTCTGCCTGAGCTCAGTGGGGTAGGGAAAGAATAGACATAGAGGGGTGGGGGGAAGAATGGGGAATCGCCACATCTGGCAGGCAGGTGTCTGGCACTGTTCAGGCTGTAGTCACTTTCCCAGCCAAAGGGGAGGAAGGGGGGAGAGGGGAGAAGGGGCCTCCCAGCATCCCCTGGGAAAGAGGGAAAGGCTCACAAGCAGAAAGACAGAGGCTTACAGACAGAAAGAAACCAAGGAAGAGAAATAATCAGACCCCGCTCCCAGGCTCTGCTTCAGTCAGTCCTTGGGGATGTGTTTATTCATAGCCCTGAAAAAAAAACTGCTGGCCAAAAAACTGCGTAGGCCAGGGCACCAAAGTTCCATTCATGCTGGAAAACAGAAGGCAGGAGTTTAACCCAGGCTAAGTTGGGGAAACTGAAGCTCAGAGAATTCCAAGTTTGAGAACAGGATAGAACTCCATGCTCCACACCATCAGACATCACCACCACTCAGCTCTGGTACTGACACTGCCCCTCCCCCAGGTCAATGCTGTGTGGTGAGTAGGAAGATTAGGATGGTAAGGCTGAGTATTGCTTTTCCCCAGCTCAGACAGGCAAAGACAAAAGAAGTACCTAGTCTTTATCCAAACTCTTGCACTCCAACTTTCAATGCAGGACTGTAGGCAGACGTGGTATACCCAGGTTTTTTTCTTTTCTACCTGCTGAGGAGTATCCCATGCACAGGTGCCCCATAGTTGTTGAGCTTAATTGTCAGGTTTTCATAGAAGAGCAGGTAAGACCGGAAAACTCTGGGTTTCATGTTCTGATGCTGGAGAGACTCTCCCCATTCCTGTTACCTTCCTTCCCTCATCCTTTCCCATCTGAGATACTAATTTGGTCTCCCTTGCTTAATCCTGGAATTGCAGGTCCATTTTATGAGCGGCAGAGGTGACTGAGGAAACCCTTCAAACTGCAGTGGAGAAGAGGCTCCCCACACTCCCCCTTCCTTAAAATCCTGCAGAGGAAGGGGAAAGAAAACCAAAGCATTCTGTCGCCGCGGCAACCATAAAACCCCCAGCTAAATCCATCTTGTGAGCTCACCGCCCCATTAAGATGCAGGGCCAGGCGCTGCGCCAGCCCAGCCACATTCATTTGTGCGAATAAAGGTGGAGGAGGGGGAGGGGAGCAGGCTCTGGAGGGACGGGGAAATGGCGAGAAGAGGTTATTTACACCACCGTCCTGACCTTCTGGAGCAGCGCTGGCTCCGATAAATAACCCGCTCAGCGCCGTTTCAGAGCAGGAGTGGGAGGTGCAGGAAGGGAGCAAGGGCTGGAGGAGAGCCCCCACGCAGGTGCGCGTCTCTGGGTTACTAATGGCTAAGGCGGGAGCAGGCAGCTGGCTTTGGGGGTGGTGGGGGAAAAACTCAGTTCCCTGGGACTCCCACTGAGAAAATACCATCCCCACCCCACCCCTGGCGCCAATTTCCAGGCGAGGGGACGGAGAGATGCCAAGGAGGCAAACAGCCCCGTAAATTAGGGATGGGGGGGGCACTGCTATAGAGTCTCTGAGGTACAAGGGAAGAAATATTGTAAGATGGGGAATGAGGGGGGGCTGGAAGAACAGGAGTAGCTGCCAAAAAGAGGAAGAGAAACAGAAACATCACACAAAGGCAGTTTTGAAAAAATGTTTTATTCCTCTTTGCACAGAGCAGTTTATGAAGGTGGCTATCTCCTGACTCCGTGCATCTTTTACACAAAGATGCCCCCTCAAAAATGCCCAGTTATCTGCCCCACTTCAGTGCTGGAGAACTGGCAGTTAGTAAGTGGAGCAGAATGCTTAAGTCTCAGGAAGGGTTTTAAAGACATTTTTGTGGGGAGGAAGTTCTGGGTCAAGGGGAAAGATTAGACCCAAGAGTGAGTATTCCATTCTCCATCTTCCTGGGGAAATCCAAATCCCAAAGGTTTTAAGAAGAAAAGCACCTCTCTCAGCGACCTAAAGACAGGGAGAGCAGAGATGCACTGCTTGGGTGTAAGGCTGAAGCAGAGAGAGGGTGGGCTGCAGCGGAGTAAATGCATGAGGAGTAAATGCATGTCGGGGAGTTGAGGGGACAGAGAGAGCCTAGACGCCCAAGTCATAAATTCTACTCCTTCCCCAGTTCTGAGTAGAAAGTTTTCTTCCCAAGACTAGAATGGAGTTTCAGTTTTAGGAACTGGCTTTGCTTCAGGACACAGAGAAGACAAACCAGGCAAAGATCCCACAGGTAGTAAGGGTGGAGAGTTAAGGTAGCTAACTAAGAGACGGGCACTCACGACAACAGTTTTGAAGCTATATGCCAGATCGGGGTAGAGAATGCATTTTATGTGCCCTATTCAATACAATTTAAATCACTGTTTCTTCTGTGTTGTCCCTTCCCTATGAACTATTCCCGATACCTTTTCCAAGGCAGAGGACAGGGCAGTAAGAAGGAATGGAAGAAAACACTGAGGTCAGTAAGTGGGGCTAGGGCTTAGACTGGATAAATTCCTACCCATCCCCACCCCCACTTGTTCTATAGTAAAGAATTCTCTTTCTCCCTCCCCTTGCTGGGGTGTCGGGATGAGGTCCAGGTAAAGGCAAAGGCAGGAAAACATTCAGCACATTCTTTCTCCTACTTTAATCTGAAGTTTAGCTACAACAAAGGGCACAGAATTTACAAAAATGTCAGGGCAGGGGAGCATGTGAGCATAATCCAGTCTAGAAAGAAAGAGGGTGCTTCTCCTGCCCTATTACCTAAATACGCTGGGAGCTTTACTCCCAGAACTGCAAGAAGAATGAAAAAGAATAGGAAGGGTGTAGGGGAGGCTGGGGGGACAACCACAAACAGAATGGAGATTTAAGGATCCCTGTGATCCCCGAGATGACCCTGAGAGCATCAACTGGGGAACTAGATGAAAATTCACAGCAGACAGGCGAATTTTTTGAAGAGGATGAAGAGCCAGGAACAGTGGGGTCTTCACCGAAGGAGTGACCACTTGATCTGTTCTTTGGCTGACTGCAGCACCTGCAGAGATAAGAGCAGCATTGAGGAAAGCTTGCTGACAGGGCAGGGTAAGCATGAGGGATGGGGATCTCCTTCCCCTCACTTGTCTTCCCTGTCCTTACAAGAATGGAGAACAGAAAATTCCCAAAGGTAAAGAGATGGGAAGAAGCTCTCTAAGGCCCTAGCAGATTGTTTGGAAAATTCCAAAAAAATACAAATCCACTGAGGGGGATGAAGAGAGAAGAGGTACAAAAGAAAAAACAAAACAAAACTGGGAGTTACTGGACACATATTAAAAGGGGCAGTGGGTGGGAGACAGGTAACAATCCAGATGGACTTCTTGGTGAGAATGCCAAGTGGGTAGAAAACAGAACCCCTCCCTTCCTCCTACATCAGGTAGACAATCTATCTGCAGTCAAGGTAGCAAGATGGATCTGCAAAACCTGCATATTCTAGAATATGCATTTCCAGCGTAGCCCTCATTTGAATAAGAGAAAGAGAGAGTGTGTGCACAAATGCACACAGACCATCTGCTTAAGGCAAGCCTCTGCTGGGGAATAAATTACTGAATGAGGCATCAGGCAGGGAGGGTTTGAAGGGTACAGAGCAAGGTTGACAGCCACTGTTCACAGGAAACTAAGAAAGGAGTTGGAAGTAGGGGTAGGGAGTGGCTGGCTGTATGAGTCCCAGTTCTCTGGAATAAGAGGGAGCCAAGGAAGATGTGTCTTGAGTCTCCAGTCTCACTCAGACTTGGGAGGTATGGGTGGAATGCTGTTCTAGCCTCTTTAGTGACCCAGTCCATCTGGAAAGGAAGAAGGGAGAAAGTCATACCTGAGACACGGTCTGCTCCGTAAGGGGGACATCTTCACCCTATGGCACAGAGATACAAGCATTTAGTGTGAGAGAAAGCTGGAGTAAGACCTGATTGGAGTCTGGTATTAGAGAAGAAAAAAGTGATCCTTTAAACTGAAACAAAGGGCAGATGCACTGAACTTCTCAGTCCCTACTAGGGACTAGTACAGCTACAGTTTTACTTGGCCGGAGGGACTATGAACAAAAAAGGGTCATTTCATCCAGCTTCCATTTTAAGGCAGGAGGACTTCTTAAAAGATTTAACTCCATTCCGAGTAACCAGCAGGTTATCTGATCCTCATCTCCCTTAACTTGGGGGTGGAGGACCTGATTCCCTAGTCAGAAAAGGCCTTCTCTGAGTATCAATATTGCTAGGGAAAGGATGAGGGGGAGCCAGGAGTGGTTTAATGGATCCCGCAAAGCCTGATGGGTAACGACAGCATGTTAATTTGAAGAAATAAACTGCTGCAACAGCAGCCTGAGAAAAGAAAGCGGGGAGTTGGTGGGGGGAGGGGGACCCTCTCTCTTGCCACATAGAGACATATGTTAGAGGAGAAGATTAAACTATGCAAATGGAGCCCACAGCAGTTAAGGGAGAAGATTTCCCATTACCAAGCACTGTCAGCCTTCACTCTGTGGAGGTCAGAGCCAGGACATTCTGTGAATGGGGAGATTTGCTTTGCTCAGACATCTCTGCACCCGTATAATTTGCTTGTGGGCTCTCTGCATCCACCATTATCTCCTCAGCTGACCTGGGGCCTTCTATGGTTAACTCAGAGGCCCCTTTCTGATATCACTAGCACCAAAGAGGACTGAGGTTCTGAGGTTCTGGCAAATACGTACCTCCTGATGGACAGGCACCATCCTCAGTTACGTAACACTTTATTTATTTATTTATTTATTTATTTATTTATTTATTTATTTTTGAGACAGAGTCTCACTTTGTCACCCAGGCTGCAGTGCAGTGGTGCAATCTTGACTCACTGCAACCTCCACCTCCCAGGCTCAAGCAATTCTCCTGCCTTAGCCTCCTGAGTAGCTGGGATTACAGGCACGCATCACCATGCCCAGCTAATTTTTGTATTTTTAGTAGAGACAGGGTTTCACCATGTTGGTCAGGCTGGTCTCGAACTCCTGACCTTGTGATCTACCGGCCTCCACTTCCCAAAGTGCTGGGATTACAGGTGTGAGCCACCACACCCTGTCCTATATAACACTTTAAAAGACAAAAAAGATACTCTTCTGCCTCAGATGATTGGATCCATCTCCAAGAAGGGAATAAGCCAACTTCAAGTTCTTTTATAATTTCAAAACCATAAATATTAGTTTATCACTTATTAAATAAATATGTATTAAATGTCCACTTTGTGCAAAGACTGTATGAGATGTTAGGTACCATATTAGGGGTAGAAATAAGTTCTTTCTTCTTCTTTCTTTGGGACAATAAGAAGGGAAGGAAAGAGAAAGGCTGAATGTATTTGAAAGAAAAAGAGAAGGTTCTATGTATCCTATGAGCCCCAACTACTAGACACATCCAGCAGGTCTGACTGTGGAGGGTGTTTGTGAATAGATGCGGGGATGCAGAGAAACACATTCCTGCTTACCCTTAACGCCACCCGATGTACCACCTGCTGGGGATCACTCTCGAGGATCACCCTGCAAAAACAAAGAAGAGATCATTGTTCACTCTGTCCCGAATGCCCAACTCACTGTGGGGGAAAAGGACCTCTGGCCACTGAGCCTGCTTGACTTAGGACAGGGGCAGTTATCCCACTACCTCACCCAAGATCAAGGCAGGTCAGAGAACTTACCCTCCATCTACAATTTCATCCACAGCCAAGAACAGCCCCTCCATGTTCTCCAGCAGTGCTCGCTTTTCTACATTTTTCCTGAGTCCCCAAGAGAAGAGAAGAAAAAAACCAACTTGTGTGTGAAAGAAATCCTAGGACCTTGTCTGAATTGAGGAACCTAAACTAGACCAATAAACATCTCCACCAACCACACAAAGAAGTAAATAAGGTGAAGATCTTTTTAGCTAGTTCACTCAAAACCCCTTTCTACTCTTGGTTGCTGAATAAGGAATGTATGGAAAGAGATTCAAATAATACAGTCAATTTCTGACTATTCAGGGGTTGATTATCCACAGCTATTGTTTCTTTCCTACCTGCCATGCTGCTGCTCATAACATTGCTCACAAACACTGACATCAGTGGGTGGAAAAAAACAATATAAACAGAGCTAAGACTCAATCTGGAGGTGGCCGGAGGTGGGAGGGGTTGAATGCAAACTTTATTTGCACTCAAGCTCTAACAAACCTCCTGAGACATTCTCTGTTCCCTCTTCTCCCTATCCCTTACCAGCTCTGCTCAGACCCTGAAAAGAAGCGCAAAGAGGGGGCAGGGCCTGCATACACTAGCCTCAGATCCGGTGGTTGGTGCATGTGGCCTGTCACATCCGTCAGTTTGAGTCTTTCACTAGATTACGCGAAATGAAGTCTATTCATTCACCTGGATAAGAAATAAATCATCCCCTTCCTGAGGAAATCTGAGCCATTCACCCTGCTGAGTTTGCAGGGCTGAGAGTGCCTGCTGTTCTGGGTTCACTTGGGAGCTGCTGGGGGAATGAAGTTCAGAGCCCTGGATGTTTTCAGGAAAAGTAACTTACCTCTCTTCTATTACCCATCTACACGGTTAACAGAGAACAGAGGGCTAGTGGGGAAGTGGAAAGGGCGGAGAGGGTAAATGGCAGAAGCTTCCTGGTTTTTTTTTTTGTTTTTTTTTTTGTTTTTTTTGGTTTTTTGAGACAGGGTCTTGCTATGTCGCCTAGTCTGGAGTGCAGCAGCATGATCGCAGCTCACTGCAGCCTCAACCTCCTGGGCTCAAGCAATCTTCCTACCTCACCATCCTGAGTAGCTGAGACTACAGGTATGCACCACCACACCTGGCTAATTTTTTTATTTTTTGCAGAGACATTATGCAGGGTCTCACTATGTTGCCCAGGCTTGTCTTGAACTCGACTTATGCAATCCTCCTGCCTGGGTGCTTCCTGTTCTATAGAAGGGAAAAAACAAAGACTAGAAGTTGAAAAAAAAACTGGGCTAAGTGGCTCACGCCTATAATCCCAGCACTTTGGGAGGCCAAGGTAGGTGGATCCTTTGAGGTCAGGAGTTCAAGACAAGCCTGGCCAACATGGTAAAACCCCATCTCTACTAAAAATACAAAAATTAGCCAGGCATGGTGGTGCGTGCCTGTAATCCCCAGCTACTCTACTCAGGAGGCTGAGGCAGGAGAATCGCTTGAACCTAGGAGGCAGAGGTTGCAGTGAGCTGAGATTGTGCCACTGCACTCCAGCCTG
>NW_016814460.1:485959-493067 GCF_001698545.2 Rhinopithecus bieti
AAAAAAAAAAAAAAAAAAAAGAAAAGAAAAAAAAAATTGGGAGTGTTGCTTCCATTCCCGAAGTACTGAATGACATTCTATCTGGGACACTTCCTTATGCTTGCCCTTTCCCTACTTCTAATGTCAAGAATGAAGCCCAGGAAAGCACCTTGAGGATGCTCAGATCTGACAGGGCCACGGGGGATTACAAGAGTAAACACAGAGGTAAAGATTCGGCTCCCTCCCAGTCCCCTTCCTTAGTAAGATCACTATTCCATAGGAGGGACATACTCTCCATCCAGTCCTCCCCAGTAGCATGAATTACTATGAATTAATAAACCGACCTTCTTTCTTTCTTTTTTTCTTGAGACACAGTCTCACTCTGTCGCCAAGTTTGGAATGTAGTGGTGTGATCTCGACTCACTGCAAGCTCCGCCTCCCAGGTTCACGCCATTCTCCTGCCTCAGCCTCCTGAGTAGCTGAGACTACAGGCGCCCACTACCATGCCCAGCTAATTTTTTGTATTTTTAGTCGAGATGGGGTTTCCCCATGTTAGCCAGAATGGTTCACCTGACCTTGTGATCCACCCGCGTTGGCCTCCCAAAGTACTGGGATTACAGGCGTGAGTCACCGCGCCTGGCAAAACCCAACTTCTTAAACTAAATCAACTCCCTGGAGCCTTTGCCAATCTCCTACAATCCCTGAGCCTGAAGAAGGTTACTTTATCTCCCAAACAGAAATCAACAATGCCCTGCTGTTTCCATCATAACTTGGGGGAAAAAAAAAGAATGTCCTGCTCACCTCAGCATCTGGCTCAATGAGTCGAAGAGGCAGTTCAGAACTGCCATAAGCATCAACTGTTGGGAAACAGAGGAGGCAGAAGGATAAGGTTCAAGGCCCTGAAAGCTGCTACCTAAAAACAAAACCTCCTAATTCATTAAACATCAAAAGACACAGGCTTTCACAAAGGACCAAAAGCATAAGGTGGAAGTGAGAGCACAACAGGAAAACGACCTGTGGTTTCTCACAGAAATAAATTCTGCTACATGATCCCACAATTCAACATCTCTTTTAGCCAAAAGTTTAAACAGAACTTTCTTGTCACAGTCCTCTACAATGTCTTTACCAACTGTATGTGTGTTACCTGATGTCTTAGGTAGAGAAATCATTAACCAAGCAATAGCTGAGGTGAGAGGAAGGCTGCAGAGTTAGTGTAAAAAGCATGGACTTTAATTGGCTGGGCACAGTGGCTCACACCTGTTAACATCTAGACCCTGTCTAGACCCTGACTCTAGCCCAGCACTTTCGGAGGCCGAGGCAGGCAGATTGCTTGAGCTCAGGAGTTGAGACCAGCCTGGGCAACATGGCAAAACCCCATCTCTACAAAAAATACAAAAAAAATTAGGCTGGCATGGTGGTGGGCACCTGCAGTCCCAGCTACTTGGGAGGCTAAGGTGGGAGTATCACTTGAGCCTGGGAGCCAGAGGTTGCAGTGAGCCAAGATTGCACCACTGCAATCCAGCCTGGGAGACAGAACAAAAACCCTGTCTCAATTTTTTTTTTTTTTTTTTTTGAGAGTCTCGCTCTTGTCGCCCAGGCTGGAGTGCAATGGCACAATCTCAGCTCACTGCAACCTCCACCTCCCAGGTTCGAGCAATTCTCCTGCCTCAGCCCTCCCAAGTAGCTGGGATTACAGGCATCTGCCACCACGCCCAGCTAATTTTTGTTGTTGTTGTTGTTTGAGACGGAGTTTTGCTCTGTTGCCCAGGCTGGAGTGCAGTGGCGCAATCTCAGCTCACTGCAACCTCCGCCTCCCAAGTTCACACCATTCTCCTACCTCAGCCTCCTGAGTAGCTGGGACTACAGATGCCCACCACCACACCCAGCTAATTTTTTGTATTTTTAGTAGACATGAGGTTTCACTGTGTTAGCCAGGATGGTCTCGATCTCCTCACCTCAAGTGATCCTCCCGCCTTGGCCTCCCAAAGTGCTGGGATTACAGGCATGAGCCACCGCGCTCAGCCTATGTCTCAAAATTTCTTAAAAAGCATGGACTTTAAGTCAGACAGATATGGGTTTGAATCCAAGCTGAGCCATTTTCTACATGTGTGACCCTGAGAAAGTTATTAGGTTAAACTACATCAAACTGCCACTTTTGTAGTTTTCATAATGGTCACATACAAGTAATTTCTTATGGTTCTTCATGGTTTGGTTTCCTCATTTGTAAAACAAAGGCACTAATGCCTACAACTCATGGAAGTGCTGCAAGGTTTAAATAACAATGTACTTTACAAAGCACTTATACCAATAATAAGAGCTCAGTAAGAGTTGACTTTCTTGGCCGGGCGCGGTGGCTCAAGCCTGTAATCCCAGCACTTTGGGAGGCCGAAACGGGTGGATCATGAGGTCAGGAGATCGAGACCATCCTGGCTAACATGGTGAAACCCCATCTCTACTAAAAAAATACAAAAAACTAGCCGGGCGAGGTGGCGGGCGCCTGTAGTCCCAGCTACTTGGCAGGCTGAGGCAGGAGAATGGCGTGAACCCGGAGGGCGGAGCTTGCAGTGAGCTGAGATCCGGCCACTGCACTCCAGCCTGGGCCACAGAGCAAGACTCCGTCTCAAAAAAAAAAAAAAAGAGTTGACTTTCTCAAACTTTGACTTTTGCCTCAAATTATCTGGGGGCTTATTTTTATTTTTTATTTATCCATTCTCCTAGAATTTGCTACCTGAGGCAAATAGCTTTTCCTGCTTATAGGAAGCAGGTTAGGACTATACCCAAGGTCTTCTCAAGTGACCTATTCATAATGTATGGTTTCAACACGACTCAGGTTGTTAGCTAATTGGCTCAAACTCAGTCAGGTATGGACCCTTCATAGAAGGAGCAAGTATCTCCCTGCAATCTTGACCATACCTCAGAAATCCATCTTAAAAAATACTACTCAGGGAAGGGTATTAAAACATATATGATGTTTCCTAATGGATATAAAAGATCAATCCAGGAAAACTTCCTTTCTAGGCGATTCATTTGCTGGGCCATGTTTGTGAGGCTGGTGGGATCTCTGACAACTTCATTAACTTGGTCAGAAGCTAGAGGAACACGGCTCTATCAGGGCCCCAAACCAGTGGCTATGTACTGCCTGTGGTTTAGAAAGTAGGATCAGAAATAGCAAAGAGGGGTAGGGATTCTCACCTCATTTTCATAGGAGCTGCCAATCACATAGAAATAGAGATCTATACTGCTTTTGTATACCACTGTCAGGCCTTCCAAGAGGGCAATTTCACCTGGTGGGGGAAAAAAAGTAGAAAGAGTGGGTGGCCTGAGGTAAGGAAGTAGGAAAGAAGGAGTTACCAGCCAGGTGCAGTGGCTCACGCCTGTAATCCCAGCACCTTGGGAAGCTGAGCCATGTGGATCACCTAAGGTCAGGAGTTCAAGACCAGCCTGGTCAACATGGTGAAACCCCATCTCTACTAAAAATACAAAAATTAGCTGGGCGTGGTGGTGTGCACCTGTAATCCCTGCTACTCAGGAGGCTGAGATGGGAGAAGCACTTGAACCTGGGAGGCGGAGGTTGCAGTGAGCCAAGATTGTGCCACTGCACTCCAGCATAGGTGACAGAGAGAGGCTCTATCTCAAAAAAAAAAGAAAAAAAAAAAAAGGTATTACTGTGAATTCCTAGTATCCAGCTGTTTTGGGCTAAGGTGAGGCCAACTGTAATGACCTCCAAAGCCAGAAGATGATCTGCACTTCTTGGGTGGTGGCAGAAGAGAAGCATAAACTTGGGGGAGTCTAAATGTATCTTCTCTAACCACCATCCTCCGTTCCTGCCCACTATACCTATTTCCCTCCTTGTATATGAGACAGGATACTAGTCGATCCTTCGGAGGTGAAAATGCAGAGCGGTCACCTTTACAGACTTCCATTTACCTGCCCTAATGGATGCGGTACAATAAGCAGAGCTGCAGTTAAATTTGTCAAGTGAGGCTCATAAATCCAGGGACTAGACAGGTAGCTAACAGCCAACCTTCCAGCACGGTATTCCCGCGTGAGGTACACTCACCTCCCCATTACATTCTGAAGAGTTTATTATACAAGGGGAGGAAGAAAAAAAAAAAAAAGAGGCAGAGTCATTTTATCCTTTCTCCGCAGCCCTGCTACCACCCCCTTTCCACCATGGTTCCCCACAACACAGGGAGTAGTGAAAGGAAAATGACCTACTGTCAGTCCGATGAGTCTTGTTGAAAATGTTCTTCTCAAAGGCCTTTTGCTCCTTGACACTGGGGTAGGTGTCGTCATAGTACTGGTCAGAGGGAAGGAGACAGGGTTGGGTCACTAGAGCTGGAAGCCAGAATGATTAGTGACTATGCTTTGCCCTGGGATCTTGGATTTCTCTCCTTCAAGGCATGGGGCAAGGGAGAAATACTGACATGGAAAAGGAAGGACTGTAGAGGCAGAGAATGGGCAGTGAGTAATCTAAGAAAAATAAATAAAAGACCCTGCCATAAGCAACCCCACCTCACATTTCTAAGACTGTCTGAGGGCAGAAGCCTACCAGCCCTACGGTGAGGCTCTGTGCCTGTCTGCAATCTAGACCTCTCCTAAAACCATTCTCATCAAGTGTTTCCTAGGAGCTACCCCATGTCAGGAAGCAGTGCTAGAGAACACAAAAAACACTAGAAGCACAGAACATCTCCATAGACCCTCACTCACTGTATGAAGCTGAGGCATGGGGAAAGGCTACAAAAACCTCCTCCAAAGAAAGGCAAACCCTGCCCTATGGTCCATCTTAGCTTTCTTTTCTGCAAGCTGAAAGAAGCATCCAGCATACCACTGAGCCCATTCCCAGGCTCTCCCTGGCAAGGGGGAGGAGATGCAGGCTGCTAAATCGCTAGCTCTTTAGGGGCTAATCCGTTGCAGTCAGCTGAAGACCTATGACAGGTCTGGCATTTAGTAACTGGATAACTGTTTCAAAAGGTGTCCTGCATAGTTACATCCAATTACAGGGAGGAACAGCTGGTGAATTCTAAACTAATCTCTACCTGCTGATTGATTTATGCTATGCTCGCCCGGAGTTAATACACCAGGGACAGAAGAAATTTCTACAGGAGGGGGAGAATATGGAGGGAGAGAGGGGTGTCCTTTCTTCTTTCTTCCAACAGATCCAAAGTTGAAAACATCACTCTGGGAAAGTCAGGAGGTAACAAGCTTGATGGTGACTATAGACCTAGGAATGGAACCTTGGAACTGCAAGAGAATTCTCTGGAAAAACCCAGGCAGGGTGACATGGTAGAAGAGAAGGGGATAGGAATGATGGACATGGGCAGACTGCCTCTTAGCATCTACATACTGCTTTGTTAGGAACCAAGGTTTCAAAGCTTTTTCCTAATCTGATGTTGACAACAAAGGAGGTCAAAGTCTGAGGACAGTAAGCAGGGCAGCAGTACAACAAAGGGACAAAAGAAAACAGGTTTTATCTGGAGTAGGCAAGATAAGATGGAAGAATTCAGGCTGGGTATGGTGGCTCACACCTGTAATCCCAACACTTTGGGAGGCCAAGGTGGGCGGATCATGAGGTCAGGAGTTCAAGACCAGTCTGGCCAACATGGCGAAACCCTGTCTCTACTAAAGATACAAAAAATTAGCCGGGTGTGGTAGTGCATGCTGTAATTCCAGATACTCAGGAGCCTGAGGCAGGAGAATTGCTTGAACCTGGGAGGCAGAGGTTGCAGTGAGCCAAGGTTGTGCCACTGCACTCCAGGCTAGGCGACAAGAGCGAAACTCCATCTCAAAAAAAAAGATGGAAGTATTCTCAAAATTATACTACTGAGCAACATGAGTTAATAGGGGATCAGTCCCAAGATTCAAATCTCAGAATAAGCCTTTGTGTTGTTCCTAAATTAATTCAAAAGGGAATCTCACCTTGGCAAAAAGTCGATCTCCATCATTGTCCAGAATCAGGATGGCTTTGACAGTATACAGGGAAGGTTCCTGAAGAGATACGAACATACCTTCAGTCCTGAAGGCTCCCACCACCACTGGTAAACCAGATACCTTCCCCTAGTCCCACTGGGGCTGCAAGGGGATACAGAGGTACCTCTGTAAGTCCCTTACCTCAACATGGTCAGATTTTGATATTTCCCATTGAGAAAGACTGAGGGTAAGTAAACTGAGAAAGCATTTAAACAAAGGATTCCAAAGTACCATCAGAGAAACAGTTTCTCTGACGCACAGGGGGCTTAATCAAGAGAAGTCATGCTGTTATTTCCAAATATTATGGTACAGTTATTTTCCAAATTACCCTCTTCCTTCCTGCTCTCCCATGTATAGGCGGTTACAGAATGTGACCAGATTAATTAAAAGGCACTGAACAAGGCCATTTGAAAATAGGGTTGAATGTCCTAGTATACTTGGAAGTTTCTGCAGTCTGAATGCAGTGGCAATGCAGAAACATAAAGCAAGTCTTCCCTAAACCACCCACACACACTGAGCAGAGGGAAAAGAGCGTTTACACACACACACACACACACACACACACACACACACACACACAGGCACACCAGTTCTCAATGCAGCTTAGTAAAATAGCCATCTTCCAAAAACTCTCCTGTCCTCCAATTCTTCTACTATACCCTAACTAACACTACCAATTAACTTCCAAGGACAAAAGCCAATCTGAATTTTGGGGGAGTTAAGAAGCAGTGAAAAAATGATCTATCTGAGAAACACTCTGGGGCCTAGAGTGAGTGAGCAAGAGGGTTTTTTTTTTCCACTACCAAGAATCAAATAAGGAATCACAGCCTCAGTCTTAATGGTTCTTCAACTGTAAGTATATCACTTGCAAAAGCTGTGGTGGTCTGGTGCTCTCCTCTACCCCTGCAACCTCGAGGAAGCCAGCTAACTAGGAGAAGAAAAATTGCAGGAGGCTGAGGCAGGAGGATTGCTTAAGGCCAGTTCAAGACCAGCCTGGGAAACATAGGGAGACCCCCATCTCTACAAAAATAAAAAAATTAGCCAGGTGTGGTGGTGTGCATCTACAGTCCTGGCTACTCAGGAGGCTGAGGTGAGAGGATCTCTTTTTTGTTTATTTGTTTGTTTGTTTCGAGAGGATCTCTTTTTTTTTTTTTTTTTT
>NW_016814460.1:494277-503904 GCF_001698545.2 Rhinopithecus bieti
AAAAAAAAAAAAAAAAAAAAAAAAAAAGAAAAGGCTGGTCAGTTCAGATTTCCAAAGGAGGAAGCATACTAAATAAAGCTGAGAATTTAGGCAGGAGCTTAAATGCCGCTTCAGTTCTCCATTCTGCTACAGCTGGAGCCAGCAGCTTCTTTACTTCTCCTGCCACCTCCTGACTGCAGCTGGTTCCACTTCAGCCTGGGGCTTTTACCTCTCAGGAGTGGGGAGGGTTATGCCATAAAACTAGCCAGTTTAAAGGCCCCAGAAGTCATTACTGATAATGTAATTTCATTTTAAGTTTTTGCAAAGGGCAAGTTTATAAATAACTCCTAGCTACTGAGAAATGGGCTTCCAGGACAATGGACTAGGCTTGACCTTGTAACACATTAAATGCTGACTGTTGAGAAAGACCTTATCAGCTTAGGGCCACATTGAAAGAATTTAAAAAGGTCTATTCTTCCCTCCCACTCCCAAAATGGGTAGCTGCTAGAAAGCTTTCGAGACAAAGTTCTGTGATGCACTGACTTTCAGAGAGCCACAGCCTGAGTGTATAACAGAACTTCACCTCAAATGCTAATCGTGCTTGGAAATGATGTATAGGCAGATTGTTTTTGTGGGCGGTTGGGTGACTTAGACAGATTTTCATGTATTTATGTTTTTATTATCAAGAAAACAAGAATGCTGTCCTGAAGACAGGTGAAACACCACAGAACAAGTAACTAGGCTGCTGCAAATGAATCTTTGATCTCAAGGGCTTTTTTTTTTTTTAAATTTTGAGACAGAGTCTCAGTCTGTCGCCCAGGCTGGAGTGCAGTGGAGCAAACTGGGCTCACTACAACCTCCGCCTCCCAGGTTCAAGCAATTCTCGTGCCTCAGCTTCCCGAGTAGCTGGGACTACAGGTGCACACCACCACGCCCAGCAAATTTTTGTATTTTTAGTAGAGACGGTGTTTCACCAAATTGGCCAGGCTGGTCTCGAACTCCTGACCTCATGATCTGCCTGCCTTGGCCTCCCAAACTGCTGGGATTACAGGCATGAGCCCCTGTGCTGGGCCTCAGTCAGGAGCTTCTAAAGCCTGGTGAAAAGCATCAACGTCTCCAAGAACCCTCTCCCCTAGCACATAGAGGACTAGAGGGGAAGAGTCATTCCCAGTGCTGCCCCCTGTGGGCCTTCTTGGTGACCTGCAGCTTCCACAGGATTATAGTCATTAGCAAAAATACTTTTCAAAGGCAGCTCTGGATAAAAGCTATTTGTGTGTCTTGTAGGACAAACTAGTAGAGATGGGCCCTGAAAAATAACTGAATTAAGTCTGTTCACAATGTATATAGTAAGAGAACCCTTTGGGGTAAGATCTTAGTAAGCCACCAGAAGACCAGGGGAATAGTGTTTGGGGAAGGTAGAGAGGATACCTGGGAACTATGATGAATTATTTGATTCATTTAGGGGAAAAAACCAAGAAGCCTTTATGGAGGGAATTACAGGACGCTAGCTACAGAGCTGAAAGAGCACAAATAAGAATCTGGAGGCCAGGCGCAGTGGCTCATGTCTGTAATTCTAGCACTTTCGGAAGCTTAGGCAGGAGGATCACTAAAGCCAGGAGTTCAAGACCAACCTGGGCAACATAGTGAGACCCTGTCGCTGTGAGAACTTAAAAAAAAAAAAATGCCAAGCATGGTGGCATGCACCTGTAGTCTCAGCTACTCAGGAAGCTGAGGCAGGAGGATGGCTTGAGCCTGGGAGTTCAAGGTTGTAGAGAGCTACAATTGCGCTACTGCACTCCAGCTACACCAAACAGTGAGAATGCCTCAAAAAAAAGATGCTGACTGAGATCACCAAAAAGTTCTTCATTGTCTACTTTAAAAATAAATCCTTCCAGCCTGGCCAACATGGTGAAACCCCGTCTCCACCAAAATTACAAAACTTAGCTGGGCGGGGTAACAGATGCCTGTAATCCCAGCTACTCAGGAAGCTGAGGCAGGAGAATCGCTTATACCTGGGAGGCAGAGGATGCAGTGAGCTGAGGTCGCACCACTGCACTCCAGCTTGGGCGACAGAGCAAGATTCCGACTCAAAAAAAAAAAATCCTTAAGGCCATACCAAAAGGGGCTACCCTGATGTGGCAATGGGTCTTGATGAATTAAAAACTGTAGCAAGATTCTCTTCTCTTAATCCTGTTTACAAAGTAAAACTAAGATGGTAAAAACTAGAAGGAGAAATTCCTAGATACCACTCTCAGCTCCACATGGCTAAGTAGGTATACTTCCTGACTCTGTGCCAACATTCCTTTTATTGTTAGAGTTTCACTTTGTTGTCCAGGCTGGGGTGCAGTGGCACCATCTTGGCTCACTGCAACCTCTGTCTCCCGGGTTCTAGCAATTCTTGTGCCTCAGCCTCCTCGGTAGCTGGGATTACAGGTGACTGCCATCATGCCAAGCTGATTTTTTGTATTTTAGTAGAGATGGGGTTTCACCATCTTGGCCAGGCTGGTCTCGAACTCCTGAACTCAGGTAATCTGCCTGTCTCGGCCTCCCAACATGCTAGTATTACAGGTGTGAGCCACTGCACCTGGTCTCTGTGCCAACTTTTTTTTTTTTTTTTTGAGACGGAGTCTCGCCCTGTCGCCCGGGTTGGAGTGCAGTGGCGCGATCTCGGCTCACTGCAAGCTCCGCCTCCCAGGTTCACGCCATTCTCCTGCCTCAGCCTCCCCAGTAGCTGGGACTACAGGCACCCACCACTATAACCAGCTAATGTTTTTGTATTTTTGTTTAGTAGAAATGAGGTTTCACCGTATTAGCCAGGATGGTCTAGATCTTCTGACCTCATGATCCACCTGCCTCAGCCTCCCAAAGTGCTGGGATTACAGGCATGAGCCATTGCGCTGGGCCTGTGCCAACTTTTTTAAAATTAAAAGCTCCTCTGGGGTTAAGGGCTCCAATTTGCCAGCCACAATCCTATGGACTTCAGATGAAAAGAAAAGAAGAATTAGCTAAAGTCTTTGACAGGGAAGAGCAGTTTTTACGTACCAGATTTTTTTTTTCTTTTTTGAGACAGAGTGTTGCTCTGTTGCCCAGGCTGAAGTGCAGTGGCGTGATCTCGGCTCACTGCAGCCTCTGCCTCCCAGGTTCCAGCAATTCTCCTGCCTCAGCCTCTAAGGCAGCTGGGATTACAGGTGCTTGCCACCACACCCAGCTTATTTTTGTATTTTTAGTACAGATGGGGTTTTGCCATGTTGGCCAGGCTGATCTTGAACTCCTGACCTCAGGTGATCTGCCCGCCTCGACCTCCCATAGTGCTTACAGGCATGAGCCACCGCACGCAGCCTATATCAGATTTACTAATATTATTATCATTTATTGTCACCCAGGCTGGTGTGCAGTGGTGCCATCACAGGTGACTGCAGCCTCAACCTCCAAGGCTTAAGCAATCCTCTCCCTTTAGCCTCCCAAGTAGCTGGGACTACAGGTACATGCCACCACACTCTGCTAATTATTTCTGTATACAAACAAGATTAGATTCAAAAAGCACAGCTCAAGAAGGAGTGGGAGCCACTGGTACCACAGAATATTACCCAGTTGACATGAGACCAAATATTGGTTATAAAGAAAAAACTCAACACATGACTCAGGAAGAACTGACTGGAGGAAGAGACACCTACAATCTTCCTATCTGACACAGACCCAAACATGTAAAGCACAGTCAACAAGAGTTTTGATATTACAGGAGAAAATGTCTCTAAACTCCTACAATCCATCTCACAGGGACAGGGTCTTGCTATGTTGCCCAAGCTGGACCTGAACTCCTGGGCTCAAGGTGTCCCGCCTCAGCCTTCCAAATAGCTAGGACTACAGGCATGCACCACCACGTCTGGCTACAATACTTGTATTATAATCAGAATCAGCCATTAACTCAAGTTTTCCCATTCTCTGAGATTCGGCTTCTTCATCAGAGAATGAGAGACAGGCTTGATCTAGATCAGTTAAGGTTAATGCCTTTTTTGAGTTACAGCAGACCCCTTTGATAAACCAATTAAATCTATGGACCGTATTCCCAGCAAAATACATTCACAATTTTTTTTTTTATTTCATGGCTAGGCATGATGGCTCCCACCTGTAATCCCAGCACTTTGGGAGGCCAATGCGGGGGCAAATCGCTTGAGCTCAGGAGTTCAAGACCAGCCTGGGCAACATGGTGAAACCCTGTCTCTACTAAAAATACAAAAAATTAGCTGGGCATGGTGATGCATGCCTGTAATCCCAGCTATTCAGGAGGCTGAGGCATGAGAATTGCTTAAACCCCAGAGATGGAGGTTGCAGTGAGCCAAGATCATCGCACTACTGCACTCCAGCTTGGATGACAGAGCGAGACTGTCTCAAAAAATATATATATACATATATATATAAATAATTTTTTTATCATTTCAAAGAGTTCATAGAGTTGAGTTTAGAATTAAATGAGATTCTCTCTGAATATAATAAGATGGTGTGGAGAGAGCAGGAAAAAGAGGGGAAATGAGTGATACTTTTGTAAATCACCCCCTCTACTCTACCTGGCACCCAGCAATGACTTTAATAAATGTGTGTGTGGCCTTCATAAATTAATAAATATGATTGAGAAAACTAACAGCCAGCAGGGGGAATAAAGGTCAGCAACCACGCCCCCTCCAGCTTTCTTTTTTTTTTTTTTCCTTACCTTTTTTTCATTTTAAGACCGAGTTTCATTCTTGTTGCCCAGGCAGAAGGGCAATGGTGCAATCTCGGCTCACTGCCAACCTCCACCTCCCAGGTTCAAGCGATTCTCCTGCCTCAGTCTCTCAAATAGCTGGCATTACAGGCACCCACTACCACACCTGGCTAATTTTGTATTTTTAGTAGACAAGGTTTTGCCATGTTGGTAAGGCTGGTCTCAAAACTCCTAACCTCAGGTGACCTGCCCACCTCAGCCTCCCAAAGTGCTGGGATTACATGCGTGAGCCTCCATGCCTGGCCACCTCCAGCTTTCAATGGCTGAATTTGGTGACTGTGAAATGGGCAGGACAAAGATAACCAAACCCTAAGCTTTTTAGGAATGCAAAGTCTCAGGTTCTTTCTCAAAACTCAGAAAGCCTGTCTGTTGGAGAATCTTTTTTTTTTTTGAGACGGGGTCTCACTCTGTCGCCCAAGCTGGAGTGCAGTGGCTCACTGCAACCTGTATCCCAGGTTCACACCATTCTCCTGCCTCAACCTCCTGAATAGCTGGGATTACAGGTTCACGCCACCACGCCCGGCCAATTTCTGTTATTTTTGGTAGAGACAGGGTTTCACCATGTTGGTCAGGCTGGTCTCCAACTCCTGACCTCGTGATCCGCCCACCTCGGCCTCCCAAAGTGCTGGGATTACCACACCCAGACTTGCTGGAGAATTTTTTACCCAGAGGTCACATAGTCCCTAATTCTTCAACTATCATGGAAGTGAAAGAATCACAGAAATGAGGGACAAAGCAGTACTGCTGGGAAGAGAGATGAACTGAATAAGGAGAAATCAGACTGAACTCCAGACCTGAGGCCTGAGAGCACCATTAGAACATTTTGCCTTCTCAGTTTGCTAATCCAGGGGCCCTCACAGAAAAGGAAAAAAATCAAACGGGGCTAGATCCATTCCTGATGAGTCCTCGGTCATGATTTGTATCATGATTTATCCCCCCACAGCCCTCTGCTTTTGCTTCTGAAAACAAAAAGCTAGTCTCTGAAAGACTGAATTGAGAGCCTCTGTGTTATCTTTCAGTCTATTTATGCCCCCAAATCAACCCCTAAAGGAGAACTGCTCTATTCTCCTCTGGTTTTAGTCTCCCTCTAAAATTACACAACAGAAAAGGAGTTGCAGAAAATTAGTTGACCGAGCTATCCAGCGCAATTGGCTATGGATGGGATATCTGCATTGAGAGTGAGAAAACAGGCTGGGCGCAGTGGCTCACGCCTGTAATCCCAGCACTTTGGGAGGCCAAGATGGGTGGATCACAAGGTCAGAAGTTCGAGGCCAGCTTGGTCAACATGGCGAAACCCCGTCTCTACCAAAAAAAAAAAAAAATCAGCCAGGCATGGTGGCGGGCGCCTGTAATCCCAGCTACTCAGGAGGCGGAGGAAGGAGAATCGCTTGAACCTGGAAGGTGGAGGTTGTGGTGAGCCAAGATCGTGCCATTGCA
This sequence comes from Rhinopithecus bieti, assembly GCF_001698545.2. Classification (NCBI taxonomy): domain Eukaryota; kingdom Metazoa; phylum Chordata; class Mammalia; order Primates; family Cercopithecidae; genus Rhinopithecus; species Rhinopithecus bieti. The sequence continues at coordinate 500,453 of NW_016814460.1, forward strand.
TTCCAGCCTGGGCAACAAGAGCAAGACTCCGTCTCAAAAAAAAAAAGAAAAAGAGAGAGTGAGAAAATAAAAAGACAAATAAAAAAGCAGGCTTCATCCGCAGCATATATAACTTAGGTTACACAACAGGAAGGACTTCCTGAAGAGATGGGTGTGGTCAAACACCAGAAGAGGTGACACAGGCTAGGGAATGTAAGGCCAGGAGAGATCCCACTAATAATCTGATGTAAGGAAACCTATTCTGCCCAGAAACAGGAAGGACAGAATGTGAGAGGACACTTGTAAGCACAAGCATCTTACAAGTGCATGGACTCATTCTCCCAATCCATCTTCATCAGCTGTCCCCTGGGCACTCTGTCTTTCCTCTTCCTAATTACTCCAGCACAAGTGGGTACATAGGTACTGATTCTTTATCCCTGCTCCATCTAATTTGCTCCTCTAGTTTCCCTTTCCACAGCCTGTTTTCTTGTCAACATCCAGACTCTAACCAAGTCATGTCAATGGAGTAAAGTAAGAAACAGCAGCAAGTATCTAGATAAAAAAGACCCTAAACCTGCTACTAGGCTCCCTCAAATACCTGGATAATTGCATTCATCCTCAGCCTCCCAAGGCTGACCTAGCTTCTCAAGGGTCTGGTTTTCTTCACATGGAGGCCCCCTCCTCCTCTTCTGACCATGTGACAGCTCCCCTAGATCTTTGATATAATTTATACCTTGCCAGGGACCAACTCTTTCCCACCACTGTGAAGGAGAGGGAAAAATATATATAAATACGTCGGAAATCTATAACAAGGTCTTCTTGGAGGGCAAGACATGGGGAGAGTTAGAAGCAGCATCAATTGCTCTTTGGGGGTTTTAGTTCAAGCCGAGGTCTGCTTCCAGCAATCAACCATTAAAACAAGCCGGCCAGAGTAACAGCACAGTTTATTCTGATCATTTAATTTGAAGTGTCAATAAATTAAACTTCAATCAATTAAACTAGGTGTGCAATAACCCAGATGGACACCCCGACACCAACATAATCACAATAAAAATTTTTATTGCTGCCAGGGACCTCACCGGGGGCAGTGCTGGCACTGCTCGCGCCCTAGCTGAGAAATATATCTCCACAGCGCAGGAACGAGGAGATTGCTTCTCCTAACGAAATGGAGGGGCCAGGCACCAGCAAGGACGCAGCTGGGAGAGGGGCACAAGGGACTGCCAGGAACGAGATGGGAGTGCTTTAGGGGCTTAATGTAATTGATACCTTTGCCCAGAGCAGGGGGAGGGGGGCATTTAGGCCAAGTACCTCTACTGTTAGTGCCAAAGGAATTTAACAAAAGCCCCATTAAGATGATTCAGGAAGCGAAGGCCAAGGAGCAATATCAACCTTTAAAGTCATTGACGTATTCTGCATAGTTTCCTCCTCCATATATACTCATATCCTTGTGCACTTTGGATGGCCTGATTTTTGAATGAGGCTTAGAATTTGGGATTTGGTCATGGTTTTAAAATATTAAGGTAAGAGAAATCACAGAATTAGAAGTCTAGTCTGTAAAGAACTGGAGAAGCACTCTGAAAGCGAATCCAGAGAGGATTAGGAAAAATAAAACCTATGAACAAAGATTTAAAGATCTAAACCGATACAGAATTCAGCTTTTTTGTTTGTTTGTTTTTTGAGACAGAGTTTCACTTTTTGCCCAGGCAATGGCCCTCGGCTCACTGCAACCTCCACCTCCCAGGTTCAAGCGATTCTCCTGCCTCAGCCTCCTGTGTAGCTGGGGATTACAGGCGCATGCCACCAGGCCCAGCTAATTTTTGTATTTTTAGTACAGACAGGGTTTCACCATGTTGGTCAGGCTGGTCTTGAACTCCTGACCTCAGGTGATCCACTCACCTCGGGATTACAGGCGTGAGCCACCGAGCCCAGCCCAGTAATTCAGCTTTAAAGAAAAAAGTAGAGGGAAGGAGGAAGCGGAAATCCTTATCTTTAAGATTCCATAGGTTATTAATGGAGAATGGTGACCTGCAGAGATCCTCTCCATTTGCAACTCAAAAAGGGAGACCCAGCAGAAACAGCAAGAGAGAAGAAGCCAAGTCCAAGGATGTAGGCTGAGATCACTATTATTAAGTACTGGGAACTAAAAGAGATGAAAGAGTCTCTTTCCTTAGAGCCTAAGGAAACCCAAGAGAGATTCGACAAATCTGCTTGAAAGCTAGAGCTGGATTACTTAATTCAAGAAAGAAATGTGACCCATTGTAAAGTACCTAAACGAAGGGAACTTATTGTTATTTAGAAATTCCACAATCAATGCAAACTTTGATCAACAGTTCTTCTTGACCCCCTGTATCTTACCCGTCCCTTTTTCTCAACATCCTGCAGCTATGTATGTACCTTGTAGAGGTAAGGACAGAAGAATATGCTTTGATCAGATTGTCCCTAACAGCATTACATAGGTTTCCCATAACAAAGAATCAGTGTGGTTTTAAAAGCAAAGTCCAGGGATACCTGACCAAGTTAGCAGTAATCTGTCAATGCAGCCTATTAGGCATAGATTAAAGCAGAAGAATAAGGTAGAAGCAGGCTGAAACAGACTTCACTGAGGAAGCAGAGACAGAGAACTAAGGGAAGAGAAATGTGACAAGGAGACTTTTTTTTTTTCTTTTTTTTTTTTTTTTTTGAGACAGACTCTTGCTCTGTCGCCTAGGCTGGAGTGCAGTGACACAATCTCGGTTCACTGCAACCTCTGCCTCCCAGGTTTAAGTGATTCTCTTGCCTCAGCTTCCTGAGTAGCTGGGATTACAGGCGTCTGCACTACGCCCGGCTAAGTTTTGTATTTTTAGAAGAGACCAGGTTCCCCCATGTTGGTCAGGCTGGTCTCAAACTCCTGACCTCGTGATCCGCCCACCTCAGCCTCCCAAAGTGCTGGGATTACAGGTGTGAGCCACCGTGCCCGGCCTTTTTTTTTTTTTTTTTTTTTTTTTGAGATGGAGTCTCACACTGTCGCCCGGGCTGGAGTGCAGTAGCACGATCTTAGCTCACTGCAACCTCTGCCCCCCCGGTTCAAGCGATTCTCCTGCTTCAGTCTCCCAGGTAGCTGGGACTACAGGCACACACCACCATGCCCAGTTAATTTTTGTATTTTTAGTAGAGATGGGGTCTCACTATGTTGGCCAGGATGGTCTCCATCTCTTGACCTCGTGGTCTACCTGCCTCAGCCTCCCAAAGTGCTGGGATTACAGGCATGAACCACTGCACTGCGCCTGACAGAGATACTTTCACATATAACTCCCCCAACTTACCCACTACACACAGGCCCACTGTTAAAAGGGCTCTCCAAGTATTATCTTCCTCATTCCTTTACCTTTAAACAGGCTCCCTTCTAAATACATGCAGGTAAGTCTAAAAACTTCCAGAGGCCGGGCGCGGTGGCTCAAGCCTGTAATCCCAGCACTTTGGGAGGCCGAGGCGGG
>NW_016814460.1:506752-519675 GCF_001698545.2 Rhinopithecus bieti
AATAAATAAATAAATAAATAAATAAATAAAATAATTCCTGGCTAGGCGCAGTGGCTCACGCCTGTAATGCTAGCACTTTGGCAGGCCGAGGTGGGCGGATCACTTGAGGTCAGGAGTTCGAAACCAGCCTAGCCAACATGGTGAAACCACGTCTCTACTAAAAATACAAAAAAAATTAGCCGGGCATGGTGGCACGCGCCTATAGTCCCAACTATTCAGGAGGCTGAGGCAGGAGAATAGCTTGAACCCGGGAGGCGGAGATTGCAGTGAGCCAAGATCGTGCCACGTGTGCACTCCAGCCTAGGCGACAGAGCAAGGCTCGGTCTCAAAAACAAATAAAAAGGATTCCTAAGGTCCAATGGGTAGAGAAAAGGAGAACAGAATAAGGAGTCTGGAAAAAATATTCCACAATCCATGCTAACTTTATCAGGTATCCCAGAACTTTAATGGAATACTGATTCTTTATCATGACAAACCTATTTAATAGGGATTAATAGGAAACCGAAGAGAAAACAGTTTCCTGAAAGAATGTGGCAGGGAATCAGCAATGGAGAGTCAAACTTGGGAAACCATCAGGAGCCTGTAACGACAAAACATCTGTATTCTTTTCTTACAATATGGGACGAGTTTGGTGGTTTGGGTAAATTAAAATTAGGATATGATCCACAATGCTAAAAATAAGGGGAAACCTGAAGAGTCCTAATCCAGTACGCTTACATGTCTGTGTATCCTAAGGAGTCCATGTGCTGCCTTTAACTTTCCACCGACTCTATGCCCTCTCCCTGGCAGGACTTCCTACTCTAAACCAAGGCTTTAGCTCCTACACTAGGCCACACACTTATTCCAAGGGTCGGCAGAACCGTCAGTCCCCAAGAATTACCCGGCACTCTCCTTCCCCGTCTCCCACTTGGGCTGAACCCCGACTCCCGGCCCCTGTGGACAGCACAGCATCTCTGCTGCCCCTCCAGCTCCTACCAAAATCAGCGCCTCCATCTTGCCCCGCAGCTGGTGCCGACGTGGAGCCGCAAAAGTAACGCCACCGCTGATTGGTCAAACGTCCCCATTAGGCCCTGCCTAGGATAAGGATCATTGGGTAAGACGTGCTCTGTTGACCAATTATTGTACTAACTTGCTTACCGGAAGCAGAGTGTCCAACCAGAAGGCACAGGTGTTTGATTGTCAGTTTGAATACTCAATAAAACGCCAAAACCTCACGACTTATTCGGGCGGGAGGGTCGGTGGTGGCGGGGTTGTTTCCATGGGGAGCGGAGGAAGCGATTGTTAATTTTCAATTGGTAGGGCCGGGGACACGTGATATAGTCGGCCTGATTTAGCGATTTTAAACCCCACCCTCTTTAGGGGGCGCTGTGTCCCCTTAGCCTTTAACGCTGGCGCTTCCTAACAGGGATCCTGCCCTAATAATCCCTATTTTCAGCGCCCCCTAGGTCCATGATCTCTGTGGCTAGCCCTTCCCTCAGGCTCGCTACTCACTTCAGCATCCTCACAGAAAGTCTGCACAACCATAGAGTAGAGCCAAGAAAGGCCCAACATGTTAACTACATAAACCAAGGCTGCCAGGAGATGATAGTCGCAGTAACAATCTCCGTAAGGTGGAGTTCCAGGCTTTGCTGGGCCTGAGGAACATGAGAAGTCAGAGTTTGTAAAAGCCAACTTTGGCTCAACGTGAAATCGTCTTTGGAGATGGAGTTGGGGGGACAAACGGGGAAACGGATTAGAATAAGGGAGGGTTATAGGGAGTAAGGTCTGGGGTTTTCCAATAGAAACAAGCCGTTGTGGCTGGGCGCGGTGGCTCAAGCCTGTAATCTCAGCACTTTGAGAGGCCGAGGTGAGCAGATCATCGGAGGTCGGGAGTTCGAGACCAACCTGACCAACATGGAGAAACCCCGTATCTACTAAAAAAAAAAAAATACAAAATTAGCCGGGCGTGGTAGAGCATGCCTATAATCTCAGCTACTCGGGAGGCTGAGCCAGGAAACTCTCTTGAACCCAGGAGGCCGAGGTTGCAGTGAGCCAAGATCACGTCATTGCACTCCAGCCTGGGCAACAAGAGCAAAACTCCATCTCAAAAAAAAAAAAAAAAAAAAAAAAGAAAGAAACGAGCCGTTGCAAAATGAGAAAAGAGAAGTTTACTGAATGCAAGGATTTCACAATAGGGAATGGTTTTGATGAAGCTTGGCTTTCCCCTATCCCTTGGTTTCCTGATCCCTGACTCCTCTTAGGGCAGGGACACCTATTGCCTTAATTGTCCTAAAGGGATTTTTTTCCCTCATCTCTGAAAATTATGTCCTTAGGAGCTCTCCAAGAAGAGATTCCAAACTTACCCAGGAATTTTCTTTTCTTTTCTTTTTTTTTTTGAGATGGAGTCTCTCTCTGTCTACCAGGCTGGAGTGCAATGGTGTGATCTTGGCTCACTGTAACCTCCACCTCCCAGTTTCAAAGGATTCTCCCTGCCGCCTCAGCCTCCCATGTAGCTGGAATTACAGGTGCCCACCACCCCTGGCTAATTTTTGTACTTTTAGTAGAGACGGAGTTTTGCCATATTGGCCAGGCTGGTCTCCAACTCCGGATCTCAGATGATCCACCCGCCTTGGCCTCCCAAAGTGCTGGGATTACAGGCATAAGCCACCGCCCCCAGCCACCCAGGAATTTTTCTGAGAGTCGGAGCAGAATCAAAGAAACATATAAAACAATACAATACAAGGGCCCTGTGGCATGTGTCTGTAGTACCAGTTACCCCAGGGGCTGAGGCAGGAGGATGCTTGAGCCCAGGAGTTTGAGGCTGTAGCATACAGTGACTGTGCCTGTGAATAGCCACTGCATTCCAGCGTGGACAACACAGTGAGACCCAGTCTATATATAAAAACAAGATAAAATGAAAAAAATACAATGCAAATTATAGAGCTACAATGTACTATGAAGGAAGGTGAATTTCTGGTGGAATCCCAGGCATTAAGCCTTATATCTGTAAGAAGTGAAGGCTTGTCCTTTTATTCCTCAAGGAGAGTTGTTCAAACATTTACTGTGCCTGGCGTCACAGTCAGTGGGTTGTCATTGGCTTGGCAGTTTAATGATAATACTAACGTTTACTGACCACTTATTATGTGCCAGGCACGGTGCTAAATCTTTAAATACATTATTTAATAGATTTTTTAAAATCCTTATGAAATAGGTGGGCGTGGTGGCTCACGCCTGTAATCCCAGCACTTTGGGAGGCCGAGGCGGGCAGATCACCTGAGGTCAGGAGTTTGAGACCAGACTAGCCAACACGGTGAAACCCCGTCTCTAACAAAAATACAAAAATTAGCTAGGTGTGGTGGCAGGCACCTGTAATCCCAGCTACTCTGGAGACTAAGGCAGGAGAATCGCTTGAACCTGGGAGGTGGAGGTTGCAATGAGCTGAGATCCTGCCATTGCACTCCAGCCTCAGCAACAAGAGCGAAACTCCATCCCAAAAAAAAAAAAAAAAAAAAAAAAAATCCCGGCTGGGAGCGGTGGCTTACGCCTGTAATCTCAGCACTTTGGGAGGCCGAGGCGGGTGAATCATGAGGTCAGGAGTTCAAGACCAGCATGGCCAAGATGGTGAAACCCCGTCTCTATTAAAAATACAAAAAATTAGCTGGGCACAGTGGCAGGCACTTATAATCCCAGCTACTTGGGAGGCTGAGGCAGGAGAATCTCTTGAACTTGGAGGGCGGAGGTTGTAGTGAGCCGGGACTGCACACTGCACTCCAGCCTGGGTGACAGAGTGAGACTCCGTCTAAAAAAAAAAAATCCTTATGAAGTAGATTATTAAACCCATTTTACAGATGAGCAACGTGGAGCTTAGAGCAGTTAAATAATTTGCTTAAGGCTATAGAACTATTTTAGCAGCCATATGTTTGAGCACAGGAGACTCTAAACCACGTTTTTATACAAAGTCCACTACTCTAATTTGTTGTACCACCTCTCTTGCATCCCAGTCCTACCTCAAGGACTCTACATCAGTGCCAGATGTTCTACAAAGACCATAGGGAGGAAAACTGTGGTATGGTTGGTTCATGGGGATGGTTGGCTCTTTTTTCTGTGGAGTAACTGACAAATGTTAAGTCAGATATTGTTCCAGAAGATCTCTTTATTCTTAGTTCTCCAGCCTGTTGGGGTAATTGTGCTGTGTGGGGAAGACAATTGACTGAATTAGAGACATTAGTTATTGTTGTGACTTTGCTTTAATCAGTGAAATAACTCTGCAAGTCTCTGTACCCTCTTTGGATGGACTATAGTTGTCACTTCTGGAAAGGGGAGAGGTTCAGACCAGAGCTTTCTAGGGCCCTACCTTTTTTTTTTTTCTTTTTTGAGACGGAGTCTCACTCTTGTTGCCCAGGCTGGAGTGCAATGGCACGCTGTTGGCTCACTGCAACCTCCGTTTCCCGGGTTCAAGCGATTCTCCTGCCTCAGCCTCCCGAGTAGCTGGGATTACAGGCATACGCCACCAGGCCTGGCTAATTTTGTTTTTTTTTTGTAGATATGGGGTTTCTCCATGTTGGTCAGGTTGGTCTCGAACTCCCAACCTCAGGTGATCTGCCTGCCTCGGCCTCCCAAAGTGCTGGAATTACAGGCATGAGCCACCACGCCCAGCTGGGCCCTACCTAACACTAAAATTCTATGATTGACCAGGTGCCGTGGCTCATGACTGTAATCACAAGACTTGGGAGGCCAAGATGGGTGGATGCCTTGAGGCCAGAAGTTCGAGACCAGCCTGGACAAAATAGTGAGACTCCCATCTCTATAAAAAAATAAAAATAGGCCAGGCGCGGTGGCTCACTTTGGGAGGCTGAGGTGGGTGGATCATGAGGTCAGGAGTTCAAGACCAGCTTGGCAAAAACGGTGAAACCCTGTCTCTACTAAAAACACAAAAAATTAGCCGGGCATGGTGGCAGGTGCCTGTAATCCCAGCTACTCGGAGGCTGAGGCAGAGAATTGCTTGATCCCAGGAGGCAGAGGTTGCAGTGAGCTGAGATCGCACCACTGCACTCCAGCCTGGGTAACAGAGCGAGACTCCGTCTCAAAAATTAATTAATTCATTCATTCATTAAATTAAAATAAATTTAAAAACCAATAACCTCCATTATTTCCTGTGCCCAGCAGCTGGTAACCACTACTCTACTTTCTGTCTCTATGAATTGACTATTCTAGTACCTCATAAAATGGAATCATACAATATTTTTCTGTTTGCGTCTAGCTTATTTCACTTAGCAGAATGTCTTAAAGATTGCATAGGAAATCTTTGAGGGATCGATTTCATGAAACAGAATTCAAAGAAAGAAATATGGAAGAGAATAGAGATAAAATTGGAAAGGTATTTTGTGTCCAGGTTGCGAAACACCTTGAAAACAAACCTAGGTAGCTGCCATAGAGGGACCAGATATTGTGGAAGTTGGAATTGTTACAGTCTTTTGGAAAGTATTCTGGCAATATCCTGTAAAACTAAACATGGATATACCCTCTCCTAGAGAAATAAAAACACAGTCCAATACCTAATGATACATATTTAAGAATGCTTATTACAGAATTGTTTACAATGGCCAGAAATAACATCTGTCAATAGGGGAATGAGTTAATACATTATTGTACATCTAGACTGTGGAATAATATGCAACTAGGCTGGGCGCAGTGGCTCATACTTGTAATCCCAGTACTTTGGGAGACAGAAGCAGGCAGATCACCTGAGGTCAGGAGTTCGAGACCAGCCTGGCCAACATGGTGAATTGCCGTCTCTACTAAAAATACAAAAATTAGCTGGGCGTGGTGGTGGGCACCTGTAATCCCAGTTACTTGGGAGGCTGAGGCAGGAGAATCGCTTGAACCCAGGAAGAGGAGGTTGCCATGAGCCAAGATCACACCATTGTACTCCAGCCTGGGAAACGAGCAAAACTCCATCTCAAAAAAAAAAAAAAGAATGCTAGATCTACATACATTAACCTGGAGAATAACAATGGCGTGTTAAATGACAAAAGTAAGTTGCAGAGTAATTTATATGTCATTATTTCATTTTTTTATTAAAAAAAATAAGACTATAGGCGAGGCGTGGTGGCTCACCCCTGAAATTCTAGCACTTTGGAAGGCTGAGGCAGATGGATTACCTGAGGTCAGGAGTTCCAGACCAGCCTGGCCAACATGGTGAAACCCCATCTTTACTAGAAATACAAAAATTAGCCACACATGGTGGTGCATGCCTGTAATCATAGCTACTCGGGAGGCTGAGGCAGGAGAATCACTTGAATCTGGAAGAAGGAGGTTGCAATGAGCCGAGATCCTGCCATTGCACTCTAGCCTGGGCTACATGAGCAAAAACTCCATCTCAAAAACACACACAGGCCAGGCGCGGTGGCTCAAGCCTGTAATCCCAGCACTTTGGGAGGCCGAGACGGGCGGATCACGAGGTCAGGAGATCGAGACCATCCTGGCTAACACGCTGAAACCCCATCTCTACTAAAATACAAAAAACTAGCCGGGCGAGGTGGCAGCGCCTGTAGTCCCAGCTACTCGGGAGGCTGAGGCAGGAGAGTGGCATAAACCCGGGAGGCAGAGCTTGCAGTGAGCTGAGATCTGGCCACTGCACTCCAGTCCGGGCGACAGAGCGAGACTCTGCCTCAAAAAAATAAAAAAAAAAAAAAAAAAAAAAAAAACACACACACACACACACAAAAGACTATAATTATGAATAATTATGTCTGCAAATGTTTATATTCTATTCTATTAATATTTATTGATGCCAATTGTGGGCCAGGCACTTACAGTAAGCACTGGGGATAATGCAGTGAACAGAACAGACAAGTATGTTTACCCTCATGTAACTTGCATTCTAGCTGGAGGGGTGGGGTAATGTGTAGAAGCAGACAATAAACCAAAAAAATAAGTAAACTGAGGCCAGTGAGGGGTGGCTTACACCAGCAATCCCAACATTTTGGAAGGCAGAGGCAGGAGGATTGCTTGAAGCCAGGAGTTTGAGACCAGCCTGGGCAACATAGCAAGACTTCATCTCTAAAAGAGATAAAAAATTAGCTGGGCTTGGTGGCATGCGCATGTATTCCCAGCTACTCCAGGAGCTGAGGCTGAAAGATTGATTGAGCCCAGGAGGTCAAGACTGCAGTGAGCTGCATGATCTCACCACTGCACTCCAGCCTGGGTGACAGAGTGAGACCCCACTTTAAACAAAAAAAAAAAGTAAACTATATAGTAGGTTAGGTGATAAGTATTATGGAGAACAACAAAATGGAAAAAGAGGTTAGTGGACAATTCCACTTCGTTGAACAATTTATTATTTATTGGATATTAGTATGGTGGTATAGTAGGATATTTAGATATAAGAACATATTCTAAAAAGAAATTTATAGTAATTATAAATAAGAATATATGGCCGGCGCGTGGCTCAAGCCTGTAATCCCAGCACTTTGGAGGCCGAGACGGGTGGATCACGAGGTCAGGAGATCGAGGACCATCCTGGTCTACACGGTGAAACCCGTTCGTACTAAAAAATAAAAAAAACTAGCCGGGCGAGATGGCGGGTGGGCGGGCGCCTGTGTTCCCAGCTATCGGGGAGGCTGAGGCAGGAGAATGGCGTAAAAGCCCAGGAGGCGGAGCTTGCAGTGAGCTGAGATCATGCGCCACTGCACTCCAGCCTGGGTCGAGCAGAGCTAGACTCCATCATATCAAAAAAAAAAAAAAAAAAGAAATATATATATTCTTTTACATATATATTCACATATATTCTTTTTTAGAGACGGTTTACTCTGTTCTCTAAGGCTGGACTTCATTCCTGTGCTCAAGGGATCGCTCCCCCATCAGCCTCCTGAAGTTTGGTGAATAGACTTGCATCCGCGGTGCTGGCTATGTGTATGCACAATTGAAATGGTAGACATTTATGTTAGGGAGAGAGAGAAACAAGGAAGAAGAGTTAAATAGGGTGGTCATGGAATACCTTATTCAGAAGGGGACATTTCATTAGACACCCCAAAGAAGCTAACAGAAGAGGCGAGGACGTGATGGCTCACCTGTATCAGCATTTTGGGAGGCCAAGATAAGGCAGATCACAAGAGGCACGGAGTTTAGACCAGCGTGGCCAACATGGTGAAACCCCATCCTCCGTACTAGAAATACAAAATTGAAGCTGGGCTGAAGGTGTGTGCAGCCTGTAAGCAGCAGGTTGAGGCAGGAGAATGGTTTGAACACACAGGGAGCAACACAGAAGTGCATGACTGAAGACTCGTAAGCCACTGCACTACCTAGCCTGGGTGACAGAGCAGACTACCTCAAAAACATATATATATAGTTCGCTGGCTTCAGCAGGGCACATACACTTAGAAAATTAGAATGATGCAGAGATTAGCATGGTTCCTGCGCAATGGATGACATGCAATTTTCATAATCCTTTCCTTTTTTTTTTTTTGAGAGGAGTTCTTGTTCCTATCACTCCAGACTGGAGGCAGTGGTCGAGATCTCAGTCGCTGCAACCTCTGCCTCCCTGGTCCCAAGCGATTCAATACTGACCAGCTCACCTGCAGACTGGGATACAGGTGCGCACCACCACACCAGGCTTTTTTTTTTTTTTTTTTTTTTTTTTTGAGACGGGTCTTTGCTCTGCCTGCCCCAGGCTGGAGTGCAGTGCGCCGGCTCTCTAGCTCACCTGCAAGCTCGCCTGCCCGGGTTCACCGCCATTCTCTCTGTCTCAGGCTCCGAGTAAGCTGGAACTCACAGGCTGCCGCCTCCGTCGCCCGGCTCGTTTTCTGTATTTTCTTAGTAGAGAACGGGGTTTCCACCGTACTAGCAGATCGGTCTCGATCTCTGACTCCATGTCCGCCGTCTCCGGCTCCAACGTCTGGGATACAGGCTCTGAGCCCACCGCGCCACGGCCGTTTTTTTTTTTCAATTCTTGTAGTCGAGAGACAGGGGTTTCACCGCATGTTGGTCAGGCTGATCTGGAACACCTGACCTCAAGTGATCCAACCACCTCAACCTCAAAATTCTGGGATTACAGGCATGAGTTACTCCTCCCGGCCACAGGTATTTTCAATTATTATGGGTATGTATTTAGGAGTGGAATTGCTGGGTCATATGGTAACTATGTTTTACTTTTTTTTTTTGAGACAGAGTCTCACTCTGTCGCCCAGGTTGGAGTCCAGTGGTGGGATCTTGGCTCTTTGCAACCTCTGCCTCCAGGGTTCAAGTGATTCTCCTGCCTCAGCCTCCTGAGTAGCTGGGATTACAGGCGCATGCCACCACTCCCAGCTAATTTTTGTGTTTTTAGCAGAGACAGGGTTTCACCATGTTGGCCAGGCTGGTCTGGAACTCCTGAACTCAGGTGATCCGCCCACCTCAGCCTCCCAAAGTTCTGGGATTACAGGTGTGAACCATCACTCCCGGCCTGTTTTACTTCTTTTTGGGACTTTGTTTTTTGTTTTTGCTTTGTTTTGTTTTTTTGCTTTTTTGTTTTTGTTTTCCAGGCTGGAGTGCAGTGGCGAGGAGACGGCTCACTGCAGCCTCAACATCCTGGTCTCAAGCAATCCTTCAGCCTCAACCTCCTGGTCTCAAGCAATCCTTCAGCCTCAGCCTCCCATGTACCTGGGACCACAGGTGTGCACTAGCACACTTGGCTAATTTTTTATAAAATTATTTTTTGTAGGCCGGCGCAGTGGCTCACGCCTGTAATCCCAGCACTTTTGGGAGGCCAAGGCAGGCGGATCACCTGAGGTTCAAGACCAGCCTGGCCAACATGGAGAAACTCTATATCTATAAAAATACAAAAATTAGTGGGTCATGATGGTGGAAGTAGCATAATCCCAGCTACTCGGGAGGCTGAGGTAGGAGAACCACTTGAACCTGGGAGGCAGAGGTTGCAGTGAACCAAGATCGCGCCATTGCACTCTAGCCTGGACAACAGAGTGAGACTCTGTCTCAAAAAAAAAAAAAAAAATATTCTTTATAGAGATGGACTCTTGCTTTGTTGCCCAGGATGATCTTGAAATCCTGATCTCAAGCGATCCTCCTGCCTTGGGCTTCCAAGCACTGGGATCACAGGCGTGAGCCACCACACCAGCCCTGTGTTTAACTTCTTGAGGAACTACCAAATTATTTTCCACAGTGGCTGCACCATTTTACATTCCCAGCAACAATGTTTGAGGGTTCTGATTTCTCCTCTCCACATCCTCACCAACACATGGTATTTTCTGAGTTTTTTGGTTTTGTGTTTTCTTTACGACCATCCTAGTGGTGTTTGTAAACCATGGTGTCTCATGATTTTGATTTTGCATTTCCCTAATGACTAACGACTTTTTTTTTCCACTCTGTACCCAGGCTGGAGTGCAGTGGCATGATCTCGGCCCACTGCAAGCTCCGCCTCCCGGGTTCACGCCATTCTCCTGCTTCAGCCTTCCGGGTAGCTGGGACTACAGGCGCCCGCCACCACTCCTGCCTAATTTTTTGTATTTTTAGTAGAGACGGGGTTTCACCATGTTAGCCAGGATGGTCTTGATCTCCTGACCTCGTGACCCACTCACCTCGGCCTCCCAAAGTGCTGGGATTACAGGTGTGAGCCACCGCGCCCAGCTCCCTAACGACTAATGATTTGCACATCTTTTCATATGTCTGCCTATTTGCATATCTTTTTTTTTCTTTTTTTTTTTGAGACAGAGTTTTGTTCTTGTTGCCCAGGCTGGAGTGCAATGGTGCAATCTTGGCTCACGGCAACCTCCGCCTCCCAGATTCAAGCAATTCTCCTGCCTCAGCCTCCCGAGTAGCTGGGATTACAGGCATGCGCCACCATGGCTGGCTAATTTTGTATTTTTAGTAGAGGTGGAGTTTCACCATGTTGGTAAGGCTGGTCTCCAACTCCCGACCTCAGGTGATCCGCCCGCCTCCACCTCCCAAAGTGCTGGGATTACAGGCATAAGCCACCACGCCCGGGCTTTTTTTTTTTTTTCTTTTGAGACAGAGTCTCACCCTGTTGCCAGGCTGGAGTGCAGTGGCATGATCTCAGCTCACTGCAACCTCCGACTCCCAGGTTCAAGCAATTCTCCTGCCTCAGCCTCTCCAGTAGCTGAGATTACAGGCACGTGCCACCACGGCCAGCTAACTTTTGTATTTTAGTAGAGACGGGGTTTCACCTTGTTGACCAGGATGGTCTCGATCTCTTGACCTCGTGATCTGCCCGCATTGGCCTCCCAAAGTGCTGGGATTATAGGCATGAGCCACCGTGCCCAGCCTTGTATATCTTTTTTTGAGAAATGTCTATTCAAGTCCTTTATTCACTTTTAAGTAGATTATTGTAAGAGTTCTTTGTATATTCTGGATACTGGATCCTTATCAGGTACAAAAATTGCAATTATTTTCTTCTATTCTGTAGGTTTATGGAAGCAATTTTTAAATGATTAATTTGACAGTTGTGTGTGCAGAAAGGATTTGAAGAGACAGAAAGCAGAAAGACCAACTAGGAATTCATTGCAGTTCTTCAGGTTACAATGGACACAAAACAGTAACAGTAAGAAAACGTCCCCCAAAGATTGTGCACAAATGAAATTAGGAAAAGTCAGCTGAGCATGGTGGTATGTGCCTGCAGTCCCAGTTTCTTGGGAGGCTGAAGCCGGAGGATCACTTGAGCCTGGGAGTTAAGAGTCTTCAGTGAGCCATGATCACGACACTGCGCTGCAGCCTGGGCAACAGAATGAGGCCCTATCTCAAAAAAAAAAAAAAATAGGAAAACTCAAAGTATAATAGATGGTATCAGCCATTTGTAGAAGTAGCAAATAATCTGGTGTAGTTTCAGGTAAGCATAATTCTATTAACATATCTAAAGTTCTAGCAACCTAATCACTCAAAGTAAAATGGCTGGAGGCCTAACACAATCAAATTCTAACCCAATCAATTATAATAACATGGCTGAAGGGAATATAAACAGAATCAATTATATTAACTTGGCTAGAGCTGAAACCCAATCAATTGAATTGTACCTTGTCTTCATAGAAAGGGGAATAACGAAGTACTCTGCAAAGAATTCCCACCCCTAAAATTGTCATTATTTCTCCAGTGACATTTAGGAAAGAAGATTACCCCTTTGTCCAACACAAATGAGTATCTTATATCGGTATAAAGAAGATGTATGCTTTATTAGTCATTACAATTATCCAACTAGAGTGAGCTCAGTGGCTCATGCCTGTAATCCTAGCACTTTGGGAGGCCGAGGAGGGTGGATTACCTGAGGTCAGGAGTTCGAGATCAGCCTGGCCAACATGGCAAAACCCTGTCTCTACTAAAAACACAAAACTTAACTGAGGGTGGTGGCAGGCGCCTATAATCCCAGCTACTCGGAAGGCTGAGGCAGGAGAATTGCTTGAACCTGAGAGGTGGAGGTTGCAGTGAACCAAGATTGCACCACTGCACTCCAGCTTGGGTGACAGCAAAACTCCATCTCAAAAAAATAAAATAAAATTATCCAACTAATTCCACTTGTTCACTAAGCAACCTTCTAATGATCAAACTTGTCTTCCAAAATAGTCAACCATTTTGATCAGCCAATAAGATTGTCTGGGCCACTGGAAGGTTTTTTTCTCTATTTCTTAATAACAAAATTTAAAAGTGGTACAGACGGCCAAGTGTGGTGGCTCACGCCTATAATCCCAGCACTTTGGGAGGCCAAGGTGGGTGGACCATGAGGTCAGAAGATCAAGACCATCCTGGCTAACACGGTGAAATCCCGTCTTTACTAAAAATACAAAAAATTAGCTGGGTGTGGTGGCATGTGTTTGTAATCCCAGCTACTCAGGAGACTGAGGGAGGAGAATCGCTTGAACCCAGGAGGTGGAGGTTACAGTGAGCTGAGATTGCGCCACTGCACTCCAGCCTGGGCAATAGAGCGAGACTCCATCTCAAAA
>NW_016814460.1:521254-525969 GCF_001698545.2 Rhinopithecus bieti
AAGTTAGCAATGTTTCTATCCTTTTCTTTTTTTTTTGAGACAGAGTCTCGTTCTATTGCCCAGGCTGGAGTGCAGTGGCTGGATCTCAGCTCACTGCAAGCTCCGCCTCCCGGGTTCACGCCATTCTCCTGCCTCAGCCTCCCGAGTAGCTGGGACTACAGGCGCCCGCCACCTCACCTGGCTAGTTTTTTGTATTTTTTAGTAGAGACGGGGTTTCACTGGGTTAGCCAGGATGGTCTCGATCTCCTGACCTCGTGATCCGCCTGTCTCGGCCTCCCAAAGTGCTGGGATTACAGGCTTGATGTTTCTATCCTTGATAGTCTAATCAACCCAGGTGTGGAAGGAACCTTGTTTCATATGCTCAGAAGAGACAGTGCAAGGAATTTTTTGCTTGGTTTTTCCATTCTGCAGTGGAAGCAGACTCAGAAAAGCAATGCAAATTGCCTAGGGCCACACAATTCAATTAGATAAGGCTCTAGACACTAACTCCCAACCCAGGGCTTGCTTTGGCTTTTACTATAGCAATCATAGATTGCTTCTACTCCAGCCACTGCGTAATAGAAAACAGCACAGTGGTCATCACAGCAGAGTTGGGGCAACTACAGCTGTTGACCTGGAGATGTGGGCGAATCCTCTCCACAAAATCAGGTCTTGGGGAGACAATGGAAGGGTGACATCGTGTTTTTTTTGGTTTTGTTTTGAGACTGAGTTTTGCTCTTGTTGCTCAGGCTTGAGTGCAATGGTGCAATCTCCGCTCACTGCAACCACCGCCTCCCGGGTTCAAGCGATTCTCCTGCCTCAACCTCCCGAGTAGCTGGGATTACAGGCATGTGCCACCATGCCAGGCTAATTTTGTATTTTTAGTAGAGACGGGGTTTCTCTATGTTGGTCAGGCTGGTCTCGAACTCCCAATCTCAGGTGATCGCCCCCCTTGGCCTCCCAAAGTGCTGGGATTACAGGCGTAAGCCACTGCGCCCAGTGTCTTTTTTTTTTTTTTTTTTTTTTTCTAAGACAAAAACACCTCTGTTGTCTAGGCTGGAGTGCAGCCTCAACCTGCTGGGTTCAAGTGATCCTTGCACCTCAGCCTCCAAGTAGCTGGGACTACAGGTGTGCGCCACCACAGATGGCTAATTTTTAAATTTTTTGTAGAAACAAGATCTCGCTATGTTTCCCAAGTTGGTCTCTAACTCTTGGCCTCAAGCAATTCTTTTGCCTCAGCCTCCCAAAGTGCTAGGATTACAGGCGTAAGCCACCACACCCAGCCGTGGCATCTAACCTAACAACAGTCTGGTTTTGTCTCTGAGGTGTAGGAGGTGTCTCCCCAACATATGACTATGATGAAAATTAAGACCACAAAAAGGAAGATTCCTAGGGTTATGTAGTTGCAACCTTCATCCAGTAGATTGGAGTGCTACCTGGATGAACTACTTAGACTGCCACCTAAAGATCCATCCCTACCTCTTAATTACTTTATCAACCTTCCTCAGGATTACATCAAACATAGTAACCTGTATAGAGAACAACATTGCTGGGGGCAGAATTGAATGTTAGCTATGCACTCAGAGGAATCCAATTTTTTTCATCCCTTCCCAGAGCTGTGAGGGGATGACTTTCCTTAGGAAGACGGATATTTCTTTCTTTCTTTTTTTTTTTTTTTTTTGAGACGGAGTCTCGGTCTGTCACCCAGGCTGAAATGCAATGGCTGG
The DNA here is from genome assembly GCF_001698545.2 of Rhinopithecus bieti. Classification (NCBI taxonomy): domain Eukaryota; kingdom Metazoa; phylum Chordata; class Mammalia; order Primates; family Cercopithecidae; genus Rhinopithecus; species Rhinopithecus bieti. The sequence goes on from NW_016814460.1 coordinate 522,961, forward strand.
ATCTCAGCTCACTGCAAGCTCTGCCTCCCGGGTTTACACCATTCTCCTGCCTCAGCCTCCCGAGTAGCTGGGATTACAGGCACGCACCACCACGCCTGGCTAAGTTTTGTATTTTTAGTAGAGACAGGGTTTTACCATGTTGGCCAGGCTGGTCTCGAACTCTTGACCTCAGGTGATCCACCTGCTTAGGCCTCTCAAAGTGCTGGGATTACAGACGTGAGCCACTGTGCCCGGCTGCCTTCTTTCACCTTGATAAGGTAGAAGACCATACATGTGGGAGTAGATACAAGTAAACTGGTGGATTTGGTATTGTAAAAAATGTGGCAGTCTCATCTAATTGCATCTATTTTATCAATGAAACATGAAGCAAGATCATCTGCTGAGAGTGAAGTGGAGGCGGTATTGGAGATGTTAGAAGAGAGAAGGTGTGAAACAACCATTATGCAGGGTAGAAAAGAGAATTTACCAGGGAAATATAGAATTATTTGGGAGTGCTGAGTTTTAGGGGCATTATTTTTTATTTATTTATTTTGGGGTTTTGTTGAGACAGAGTCTTGCTCTGTTGCCCAGACTAGAGTGCAGTGGCACAATCTCAGCTCACTGCATCCTCTGCTTCCCAGGTTCACGCTATTCTCCTGCCTCAGCCTCCCAAATAGCTGGGATTATGGGCCTGCGCCACCACGCCCAGCTAATTTTTGTATTTTTAGTAGAGACGGGGTTTCACCATGTTGTCCAGGCTGGTCTCTAACTCCTGATCTCAAGGGATCTGCCCGCTTCGGCCTCCCAAAGTGCTGGGATTACAGGCGTGAGCCACCGCACACTTTAAATTTAAAGTGATGCTAGTTTGCCAGATTCTGAGATTTTCTCCTTCAATATTCAGCTACCTAGGTATATATATGGAGAAGCTGAATTGTTGGATTTAACTAGAATTGGATTTTTTTCCAGAAAGTTCTATGGAGGGCAAGAGGAACAAGGAAGTTAACAATGTCTGCAAGTTTATAGTTCTGGATGTGAAGGGGAGTGAGTGGATTATTTAAAAAATGAAAGGCCAGGCACAGTGACTCACACCTGTAATCCCAACATTTTGGAAGGCCAGGACTGGGTGATTGCTTGAGTCTGGGAGTCTGAGGCCAGCCTGGGCATCATAGTGAAGCCTGGTGTGGTGGCACGCACTTGTAGTCTCAGTTACTTGGGAGGCTGGGGTGGGAAGATCACTTGAGCCCAAGAGTTTGAGGTTGCAGTGAGCTATGATAGCACCACTACATTCCAGCCTCGGAGTCAAACCCTGACTCTAAAAAAAATAAAAAACCTAGGGCCAGGCTCGGTGGCTCACACCTGTAATCCCAGCACTTTGGGAGGCTGAGGCGGGAGGATCACCTGAGGTTGGGAGTTTGAGACCAGCCTGACCAACATGTAGAAACCCCGTCTGTACTAAAAATACATAATTAGCCAGATATCGTGGCGCATGCCTGTAATCCCAGCTACTTGGGAGGCTGAGGCAGGAGAATCGCTTGAACCCAGGATATGGAGGTTGCGGTGAGCCAAGATCATGCCATTGCACTCCAGACTGGGCATCAAGAGTGAAACTCCATCTCAAAATATAATAATAATAGACCGGGCGCGGTGGCTCAAGCCTGTAATCCCAGCACTTTGGGAAACCGAGAAGGGCAGATAATACGAGATCAGGAGATCGAGACCATCCTGGCTAACACGGTGAAACACCGTCTCTACTAAAATACAAAATTTAGCTGGGCGTGGTGGCGGGTGCCTGTAGTCCCAGCTACTCGGGAGGCTGAGGCAGGAGAATGGCGTGAACCCGGGAGGCGGAGCTTTCAGTAAGCCGAGATCACACCACTGCACTCCAGCCTGGGGGACAGAGTGAGACTCTGTCTCAAATAATAATAATAATAATAATAAAATAAAATAATAATAATTTATTATTATTTTTTTAGACAGGGTCTCTCTCTGTTGCCCAGTCTGGAGTGCAGTGGCATGATCACAGCTTACTACAACCTTGACTTTCTAGGCTCAAACAATCCTCCCACTGCAGCCTTCTGAGTAGTTGGGACTACAGTTGCATGCAGCCACACCTAGCTAATTAAAAATAATTTTTTTTTTGGTAGAAGAACCCTTTTGTAGAAGGGTCCCACGATGTTTCACAGGCTGGTCTCAACTACTGAGTTAAGGGATCCTCCTGCCTCGACCTCTCAAAGTGCTGGGATTACAGGCATGAGCCACCCTACCTGGCCTCAACTTTTATTTAAATTCACAGGGTACAGGTTTGTCATATGGGTATATTGCATGACACTGAAGTTTGGGGTATGAATGATCCTGTCACCCAGGTAATGAGCATAGTACCCAATAGGTAGTTTTTCAGCCCTCCCTGCCATCAGTGGTCCTGAGTGTCCATTGTTCCCATCTTCAGAGCCAAGATTTGAGTGCCGGCATTTCTGACTCTGGAACTCATGCTCTCAGCCATTGTACTATGGTGCCTGAGACAAATTTTGTTCAATATCATTTTTGCCAGTGGCATGATCTCGGCTCACTGCAACCTCTGTCTTCCTGGTTCAAGCGATTCTCCTGCCTCAGCCTCCTGAGTAGCTGGTATTACAGGTGCGTGCCACTACACCCGGCTAATTTTTGTAATTTTAGTAGAGACGGGGTTTCACCACGTTGGCCAGGCTGGTCTCAAACTCCTGACCTCAAGTGATCCGCTCGCCTCAGCCTCCCAAAGTGTGGGATTACAGGTGTGAGCCAACGCACCTGGCCTATTTTATTTTTTTAGTAAAAAAAAAAAAAATTACCGTTTTACTGTTATACTATTATAGGATGATATAATGACACACAAAATCATGTGGTCCAAATATAAAAATATTTAAATGAGGCTATTAACTATCTGGTACATATAATTGCAAAATAACTTAGAAAAGAGGAATATGGGCCGGGCGCGGTGGCTCAAGCCTGTAATCCCAGCACTTTGGGAGGCCGAGACGGGCGGATCACGAGGTC
>NW_016814460.1:528584-545387 GCF_001698545.2 Rhinopithecus bieti
GGCTAGTTTTTTGTATTTTTTTTAGTAGAGACGGGGTTTCACTGTGTTAGCCAGGATGGTCTCGATCTCCTGACCTCGTGATCTGCCCGTCTCGGCCTCCCAAAGTGCTGGGATTACAGGCGTGAGCCACCGCGCCCGGCCTTTTTATTTCATTTTATTTATTTATTTATTTATTTATTTATGAAATATTGCTCTGTCACTCAGGCTGGAGTGCAGTGGCACAATCTCGGCTCACTGCAACCTCTGTCTTCCTGGTTGAAGCTATTCTGCCTCAGCCTTCTGAGTAGCTGGTATTACAGGTACGTGCCACTACACCCGGCTAATTTTTGTATTTTTAGTAGAGATGGGGTTTCACCATGTTGGCCAGGCTGGTCTCAAACTCCTGACCTCAAGTGATCTGCTCGCCTCAGCCTCCCAAAGTGCTGGGATTACAGGTGTGAGCCAACACGCCCGGCCTATTTTATTTTTTTGAGACAGGGTTTTGCTCCATCACCCAGGCTGGAGTGCACTGACACAATCACAGCTTACTGCAGCCTCAACCTCCCGGGCTCAAGCCATCCTTTCACCTCAGCCTCCTGAGCAGCTAGGAGTACAGGTGCACGCCATCATGCCCGGCTAATTTTTTTTTTTTTTTTTTTGAGACGGAGTTTCGCTCTGTCGCCCAGGCTGGAGTGCAGTGGCCGGATCTCAGCTCACTGCAAGCTCCTCCTCCCGGGTTTACACCATTCTCCTGCCTCAGCCTCCCAAGTAGCTGGGACTACAGGCGCCCGCCACCTCACCCGGCTAGTTTTTTGTATTTTTTAGTAGAGACGGGGTTTCACCGGGTTAGCCAGGATGGTCTCGATCTCCTGACCTCGTGATCCGCCCATCTCGGCCTCCCAAAGTGCTGGGATTATAGGCTTGAGCCACCACGCCCGGCCAAATTTTTAAAAATTTTTTGTAGAACCAAGGTCTCACTATGTTGCCCAGGCTAGTCTCAAACTCCTAGGCTCAAGTGATTCTCCTGCCTCAACCTCCCAAACTGCTGGGATTAGAGGTGTGAGCCACCGTGCCTAGCTTCAAGCCCATGTGTTAAGACTCAAGATTTATTATGCACCACGAAACTTCTTCTCTTTCTAGATTTAGAATTAAGCCCCAGGCCAACATGGTGAAACCCCGTCTCTACTAAAAATACAAAAATTAGCCGGGCGTGGTGGCAGGTGCCTGTAATCCCAGCTACTTGGGAGGCTGAGGTAAGAGAATCCCTTGAAACCGGGAGACAGAGGCTGTAGTGAGCCGAGATCGCACCATTGCACTTCACCCTGGGTGACAGAGTAAGACTCCATCTCAAAATAATAATAATAATGATAATAATAATAAATAAAGCAGAATTAAAGTAGAATTAAAGTAGGATTATTTCTTCTGGACTATGCTAGGCTTATCTATCAGCCTTCATCCATTTTGGTGTTAGTACTAGGCTCTGCTAAAGGGCATAATTCTTAGATGCCAGGGTATGGGAACCTCAGTCGCATCCAACTCCCTTGAAAGTCCCAAACCCTTTTGTCCTGAGAATGGGCTTCAGTCTCCCCTTAATTCCTGAGTCAGTCGTCTAAAAATTCTTATCTGAGGAAAGAAACCTCCTCAAAGACTTTTTAAAATCCTATCCTTACCCAAACTGGAACACAAGGAGCAATGAGTTAGATGCTTTAGGAAATCCAGTCCACCATCTGAGCCTCGGTGTATAACAGGGCCCCTCGCTACTTTAGTAAGAAGGGCCTCGCTATTCCCTTGGTCCCAGACCCCTCCACCACCTCCCCCAACCATTGGGGTAACCGCCCGGCTCTGCTGCCTAGGATAACGCCCAGCCCTCCCCTTGCCCCCTGTGGCTGCCTCCCCTTTCCGTCTGTTGAGAGAGGAAGCCAGGGGGTGGTGGGTGCAACACTGCAGGGCACTGATAAAGGGCCAGCCCTGCCCCCGCCCTCTGGGGCCACTGCGGTCAGACCAGCAGGCAAGCAGGCAAGGCAGCCAGCTCCCTCTGGGACCCATGGCCCTCCCCTGGTTCCACCTCTACACACCCCGCCCTTCTCGGGAAGCTGGTTGCATAACTCAGTGGGGTGTTTGGCAACATTGCTTGTGGCTTGACCTGCTGCTGCTGGTGGTGTACACACACGTTATGAGGGTGAGGGTAGGGGTGGGTTGACCAGGTGTGACAAGAAGTCAATCTTTCAGGGAGTTGGTTAGCAGTATACGTGGAGAATGATAAAATAGTAAAGATATGTGGCCGTGGTTTTCTCCGTATCGTATTCCATCTCTTTCTACCTTTGATGAAGTGGGAGACTCTTGAGGATAGGAAAACCTTAGACATCCCTGCTTTACCAAGTCACAGGCACTATCCAACCCATTCAGGCTGGCTCCTAATGCTTTGCAATTTGTAAATCAAACAAAGGAGACTTAAGGTAGAAGGGTGTTTGGTCTGGATTTCAGGAATCTGAGAGGAATGGGCTAAGGAACCATCCCTTCCTTTGAGGGCTGTAAAGGGTGTTCTGGAGGCAGGACACAGCCTGAGAACCACAGTGAAGTCCTCTTTTTCTGTAGGAGAGGAGTGAGGGTGAGATGGGAGAGACATCTCCACCTAGCCAGTCCACTTAGTGAAGGAAGGCTGTCTCTTCACTTAGAACATCCTACTTGACTCTGTCTGTCCCCTCAAATAAGTAGTAGATGACCTCAAACACTTCTATGAATCCCTATTGTTTATAGGATAAAGTATACTCTCCCTAGATTGACTCTCAAGACATTGTATAACTTAGCCCTTGTCAAATTTTTCCAGGCTTATCTTCTCCTACTTTCCATCTCATACGCCAACCTAGTAAACCCAAAGTATTGCTCTGTATTTTATGCCTCCATGCCTTCAATCTTTGCTTGGAATACTCTTTTCCCCTTCTCTGCCTGGGAAATTCCTAGCTTTTCTCCACAGCCTAACTTAATTGTCATCTCCTCTGTAAAGCCCTCCTTGAATTTCACTTGGCAGAATTTATCTCCTCTTCTGCCCAAAGCCCTGTTTTATACCTTTTTTTTTTTATTCAATTTTTTTTTTTTTTTTTTTTTTTTTAGCTAGAGTCTCACTCTGTCACCCAGGTTGTAGTGCAGTGGCATGATCTCAGCTCACTGCAACCTCTGCCTCCTGGGTTCAAGCGATTCTCTTGTCTCAGCCTCCTGAGTAGCTGGAATTACAGGCACATGCTACCACACCTGGCTAATTTTGTATTTGTAGTAGAGACAGGGTTTCTCCATGTTGGTCAGGCTGGTCTTGAACTCCCGACCTCAGGTGATCCGCCTGCTTCATCTTCCCAAAGTGTTGGGATTACANTTTTTTTTAGCTAGAGTCTCACTCTGTCACCCAGGTTGTAGTGCAGTGGCATGATCTCAGCTCACTGCAACCTCTGCCTCCTGGGTTCAAGCGATTCTCTTGTCTCAGCCTCCTGAGTAGCTGGAATTACAGGCACATGCTACCACACCTGGCTAATTTTTGTATTTGTAGTAGAGACAGGGTTTCACTATGTTGGTTAGACTGGTCTTGAACTCCTGACCTCAGGTGATCTGCCTGCCTTGGCCTCCCGAAGTGTTGGGATTATAGGCATGAGCCACCGTGTCTGGCCTGTTTTATTTTATTTTATTTTATTATATACACCTTATTAATGTAATTCCCTGACTAGACTTGACTGAAGATACAGACTCTCTTGCTCATCTTTGTGTTCCTGGGATGTGAAACATAGTAGACACTCAATAAATATTTGTTGAATGAATGAATGATGAGCCTTGTGTTATCCATAATTGTCTATGCAACACCAGTATACTGAACTGATAATTCTTATTCAATAAATGTTTGTTGACTATCTGTAACCTGATATTATTATATAGTCAGCCACAAATGTGACTGTTACCATTCTTCATCCCCTCCAAGTGGCCCAAATAAGTATGCAAATGAGAGAATTATATCTGAGAGCCTACCTATGTGACCCAGATTCATGCCCAAGTCTCAAGAGATTCTGAACCCACATGTAACATGCAATGAAGTCATTGGATTGCCTCCTGTCCTACCTTGATCATGCATGTGCAGTCATGATCTACTGGAATAGGGATGGAATTCAAAGCATTTAACCATAGGTTTGGCATGGGCATTGGCCAATTCCAGCACAAGCAGGCAGCACAGGAGACTCCTTATGGTACTAGCATTGCCTCTTTACTTCCATGGTTGTGTTGCTGCGTTGTTGGGGATCTTAGAGAAGAACTAGGCTGCTGGTGGAGTCGTGGGGGACACTTAGAGGGCTCACAACAGCTGCCCTTTATCATGTAGGACAGAACATTTTCATTATTTTAACTGTAAACGCAATTCCATCAGAGCATGCTTGTTGAATGCCAGTCCTGCCTCAGAGTGGCACCTATCTGCTTCCCCAGTCTTCAGATGTTTCTCATTTAACTTGAACACCGTAAGAAGAAAAAATGTAAGCTGCAGATGTCAGGATTGAAGCTAGACATATAGAGCTGAAAGCCATTACAAATTAGGAGGAAGAAAGGCTCTTTTCTCATAGTCTCTGGAGAAAGATGGGTTTGACCTGGGGCTTTGGTTGTGTAGCTTGGAGGCAAAAAGATGAATAAGTGGGCTGCGTGAGGTGGCTCATGCCTGTAATCCTAGCGCTTTGGGAGGCCAAAGTGGGAGGATTGCTTGAGCCCAAGAATTCAACATCAGCCAAGGCAATATAGTGAGACACCACTTCTACAAAAAAAAAAAAAAAGAAAAAAAAAATTAGCTGGGCATGGTGGCGCTGGCCTATCGAACCAGCTACTTGGGAGGCTGAGGTGGGAGGATTGCTTAAGCCTGGGAGTTTGAGACTGTAGTGAAACATGTTCACACCACTGCACTCCAGCCTGGGAGACAGAGTGAACTCCTTTCTGGAAAAAAAAAAAAAGATAAGGATACTTACTGGCCTAACAGAGTTGGGTGCCATGTGGCTGGGGTGCTTTGCCTGAGAGAAAGGAGGACAAAGGACATCTGGGGTCCCCTTTAAGGGAGGTGAATAATCTCCTTGCTGGGCGGCCCCCCACCTAACTCCCCTCACACAGTGACAAAAACCTGGCCAAGAAAGAGGCCTTTGTCCTAGGACATCTGAGGCTGAGGGGGGAGGGGAGAAGGCTACAGGTGAAAGGACACATCAAAGCAGCCAGCTGCCCCTCCTCCTCCAAATAGTTCCCCTGCCCTTGTTCCCAGAGTCCAGGTTTTCCTTAAATGAAGGCTATGCCCTAAACGTCCATCTGCCTAGACAGCTGGTAAGCTAGACACCTGGTCCTTACCTTCAGCTGTCTTCCACCTTGATATGACTCAGTTTCCCCATCCCTAGGAGAGCCGTGGGGACACAAGGCGACGACAACCTGTATAAAGTTTAAAGGTCATGTTCGAGGGGACCATCAAGTTGGAATTCATCAAACGCATGGGAGAAACACAGACCTGGCTGGACTCCTGGGCTGAAAAGGAGGGCTGTGAGAGGCTCGGAGCCATGTGTGCCCCCGCTGGCCAGGAGCAAGGTGGGGGCGGGGTGTGGGCAGAAACCACATCAGGCTCAAGTTTCCTCTCTTGGCCGAAAGGGGCAGGAGGAGAGGACAGCCACGGGGAAAGGGGAGGGTTGCAGGAAGGACTGAGAACTCAGGCCGAGGGTTTCAGACGCTGGTGCGCCTGCTTGGGGCTCCTGTGCTCAGCCCAGCCTGAGCCTCCACACTCAAGGTTCAGCAATGGCCCGGGGGCGGGGCGCGGTCCTCGCAGATTCTCAAAGGTAGCCGGGATCCTCGTCCAGCAGTGTCAGCTCAGGCTCAGCCTCCCCAGAGACAACACCGGGAGCCTCATCTCTTTCCTCACTCCGCTGGGACTCTGCCACAGGTGCCTGAAAGGCAGGGTGGGTGGGGAGGATTCCAGTGGTATCCAAGGGGCAGGCTGGGGAGGGTGAAGGAGGTGAGGGGGGCAAAATAACCAACTTTCAGTATGTTCTTAGGAGACCTCAGACTTTCAGATTGCCCCTGGTTTAGGAATCTGATATATTTGGGAACTCCTCTAGGAGAAGACCTAAATGGTTTCTTGGGTGCTCTGGGATCCTTGGGATAGAGGCTGCGAATGGGGACCAGAGAGTGGTCTCCCGAGGCAAGGCACCGCTGAGGGACTGGGGAGTAGTCAGGAGGAATCCTTCAACTGGTGGGCTACCCTGGGGAAACCAATAGACTACCCTTTCCCCAACTCCATTCCATTACTCTGCCCTGTCTAGGCAGCTGAGAAGGTTTGGGGAAAGCTGAGGAATTGGAAACACTGGATATCTGAACCTCTGAGAAGCGTTGCAGGGTGGGGCGGTTGGGTGGGAGATCGCCTCTGGGTTCTTGCCTCCCTTGCCTTTTCTCTTCTCTGTGCCCAGGGGCAGTAGAGATCAGCTGGACCTGGAGGGAGAAGGGAGACATCCCAACCCCAGCATAGTTGCTTCTAACTGGAACTCTTGGCTGCTTGGGAAATAGGGGCTTGGGAAGCAGTGGAAGAGAAGAGAGGAGGTATCAGAACTGTTGGGGCTGGGGTCCACTAGACAGCGGTACCAAAGGACTGGAGTTTGGGGTCCAAGGATGAAGTGACAGGATAGCAGAAACTTGTCCCCCTCTCCTTTGTTCTCACACATTTGTTTGAGTCATGCATGTCCCCAGGGCACTGAGCTCACTATACTCAAATCTCTCTCCCTCCTTTTTTTTCCCCCTTCATTCTGTCTCACCTCTGTGTGCGTCTCTCTCTTTGGGAGTTCTCCCTAATCTTTCTAATAAGTTGCTTACCTGCCAACCCATATCCCATGTTTTACTAATCCCTCCTCATCCTTTCACTGCACCTATTGACACATGGAGAGGTGAGGTGGTCAAAGAAGCCTCCGAAAAGGGATCCTGAGGCAAGCCCCTCTCGTTGTTCCCCCTTGTTAAGGAAGTTAAGAGCCCTGAGGCAGCAGCCAAGGCCAAATGTATTCCTCTCTCCATTATCCCTCTCCAAATGGTCCTCACTCTGTATTCCTAAGCATGAATCTCCAATATCATTCTGTGAGCACTTAGGGATTGTGATAAAAATCTTTCTGGGTAGGACCACCAGGATAAGAGTAAGGAGGATGGACTTTAGTCCCTGGTGACAACCCCATTTCTACCTAATCCACAATGTTGGGGAGTAAGAGAAGGAACAGACAACCCAGTGGGAGTAAGATGGTTGTGTGACTTCAAAATGAATGCTGAACTGTAAAGTGGGAGCTTCTTATTGTAAAAGAAAGGGAACACAGGGAAGCCCACTTCACTTTCCCAGTATCTCCCCAGTTTCTATACCCTCTATGGTGTTCTATTTGATCCAATTCTATCTCCCTGATCTATCCCACTGCCTGCCAGCTCTGCTGTCCTCTGAAAGGTAGGCTCTGGAGACCCAGAGGGACCTATGCCTGGTGTATAGAACACCACCCATCCTTGAGTGTCTAGGGAAAAGCATCCTGCTCCACCTGCCACCTGGTACAAACTTGCTACTGCACCCAAAAGCTGGTTGGAATGGATCCAGAGGTTCTCCCAGAGGTTCTCCTCAACTCTCTCCCCTCCAAACTCCTGCCTGTCCTTGCTTCCCTTTTTTTTTTTTTTTTTTTGAGACAGAGTCTTACTCTGTTGCCCAGGCTGGAGTGTAGTGGCATGATCTCAGCTCACCGTAACTTCTACCTCGCGGGTTTAAGCAATTCTCATGCTTCAGCCTCCTGAATAGCTGGGATTACAGGTGTGCACCACCAGACCTGGATAATTTTTGTATTTTTAGTAGAGATGAGATTTTGCCATGTTGGCTAGGCTGGTCTCAAATTCCTGACCTCAGGCGATCCACCCACCTCGGCCTCCCAAAATGCTAAGATTACAGGCGTGAGCCACCACACCCGGCCGCTGAGGCACTTTAAAATGCTGATTCCTGGGTCTATGAATTAAATTCAGTAGATTTGAAGTGGCTTTCAGGAATCTGTGTGTTTTTTTGTTTGTTTGTTTTGTTTTGTTTTTTTTTTGAGACGGAGTCTTGCTCTGCCACCCAGGCTGGAGTGCAGTGGCCGGATCTCAGCTCACTGCAAGCTCCGCCTCCCGGGTTTACGCCGTTCTCCTGCCTCAGCCTCCCGAGTAGCTGGGACTACAGGCGCCCGCCTCGTCGCCCGGCTAGTTTTTTGTATTTTAAGTAGAGACAGGGTTTCACCGTATTAGCCAGGATGGTCTCGATCTCCTGACCTCGTGATCCGCCCGTCTCGGCCTCCCAAAGTGCTGGGATTACAGGCTTGAGCCACCGCGCCCGGCCGAATCTGTGTTTTTACATGTAGCCCAGGTGAATGTGGCACACAATGAAGTTTGTGACTCCCTGAGCTAGATGCAACCTATGGCCTTTCACAGCAATTGGTTTCTAGTCCTGTCTCCATTTAGGGAAGGGACTGAATGAGAAGCAATTTGCCAAGGTCATGTATCTTTTTTTTTTTTTTTTGATTCAGAGTTTCACTCTTGTTGGCCAGGCTGGAGTGCAATGGCATGATCTCGGTTCACCACAACCTCGCCTCCCTGGTTCAAGCGATTCTCCTGCCTCAGCCTCCCAAGTAGCTGGGATTACAGGCGTACACCACCATGCCCGGCTAATTTTGTATTTTTAGTAGACAGGGTTTATCCATGTTGGTCAGGCTGGTCTTGAACTCCCTACCTCAGGTAATCCTCCCACCTCCTCCCAAAGTACTGGGATTACAGGCGTGAGCCACGGCGCCTGGCAAGGTCATGTATCTCAAGTGCCAGAGAACCTAGGTCTCCTGCCTCCTAGGGCAGGATCTTTGTACTGCACCTTAGAGTCAGATCCAAGAAGATAAAAGGAGAGACAAATGCGGGGGTGGGGTGGGGTGAGTAAAGAACTATGAGGCAAGAGTCATTGTCTCCGCCCCCTAAACCCCTTCTCCATTCACTTTGCCTTTGGGCAATTTCCGCCAGAACCTGGGTGGAGGAGGGTGGGGTTCCGGTGTTGAAATGGCATCCTGGACAGACATAAACAGCCCACCCACTCTGCCCACTGGCAGAGTTGCCTACACCAACTGCCATCTCTGGGGATGGCAATAAAACAAGGGGATGGAGGCAAGGGCTAGGGGAGATACTCTTTCAAAAGCATCATTTGTAGCTCCTACTAATTTTGTCGTAAGTCAAAGAGAAGATAACAAATTAAATTCCTGTGATGGGCCATCCTTGTGGTGAGTGGTCTAAGGTCATGCAATTTGAGATCATACAATCCTATCCTCTGTCCTTCTTTTTCTTTTCTTTTTTTTTTGAGACAGAGTCTCGCTATGTTGCCCAGGCTGGAGTGCAGTGGTGTGATCTCAGCTCACTGCAACCTCCGCCTCCTGTGTTCAAGCAGTTCTCCTTGTCTCAGCCTCCCAAGTAACTGGGCTTACAGATGCCCACCACCATGCCTGACCAATATTTGTATTTTTAGTAGAGATGGGGGTTTCACCATGTTGGCCAGGCTTGTCTCAAACTCCTGACCTCAGGTGATCCACCTGCCTCAGCCTCCCAAAGTGCTAGGATTAGAGGTATGAGCCACCACACCTGCCCCCCCCCCCCCCCCTTTTTTTTTTTTTGAGACAGGGTCTTGCTCTGTCACCCAGGCTCAAGTGTGGTGGCACAATCATGGCACACTGCAGCCTTGACCTTTCAGGTTCGAGTGATCCTCCCACCTCAGCCTCCTGAGTAGCTGGGACCGCAGACGTGTACCACTATGCCTAGCTAATTTCTGCATTTTTAGTGGAGCTGGGTTTTTACCATGTTTCTCAGGCTGATCTCAAACTCCTGGGCTCAAGCGATGCTCCCACCTCGGCCTCCCAAAGTGCTTCCCCTCTCCCACGTTTCCTTCATCCTAGCCTGCTTCCCTTTACTAATATGGCAGGGTATGTCTGTGTGCGTGCACATACACACAATGTCTGACCGTAGAGATCAGGAAGACCTTGCCAAATCTACTTGGAGTCTCTTGCTGACGGCAGGGAAAACAGATGCAAGGAGGGTGGGTGTCAGGGAATAGGGAGGTAGCATGAGGAGAGGGACTGACAGAGAGAAGAAGATAAGGACATGGGTGAGGGTTTGCTGAGAATTCTAAGCTATCCAAGCAGAAAGGGACCTCCAAGGTCAATTTGTCCAACTCCCTGGTTTTACAAATGAGGAAACAGAGGCCCAGAGAAGTGAGATGGCTTGCTCAACATCACACTGCTGCTTTGTGGCAGAGCTGCAACTAGAACCCAGGTCAAAAGAAAAGGGACTGGAGGGCAGTGTGTATTCAAGGCTCTAGAGAGACATTGCCCAGAAGGAGAAAGAGAGACTGACACTCCACAGAAAGAACTGATGAATGTAGATTTCCAATAGAGGTTTGGAGTATGAAGATACAGTGGCAGGAAGGGAAGGTGCCTAGAAGAAATTATAGTCAAGTGGAGTCAGGTTCTAGACCTCATCCCGCTATTATTTATCAGCTTCAGTCTCAGCTTCTGATGTACCTTTAGAATCTTTGTGAAAACCAGCCTTTTTTTTTTTTTTTTTTTTTTTTTAAAACAATTAAACTTGTCACCACGACTGGAGTGCAATGGCGCGATCTCAGCTCACTGCAACCTCCACCTCCTGGGTTCAAGTGATTCTCCTGCCTCAGCCTCCTGAGTAGCTGGGACTACAGACATGTACCACCCCACCACACCCAGCTAATTTTTGTATTTTTAGTAGAGATGGGGTTTCACCATGTTGGCCAGGCTGGTCTCGAACTCCTGACCTCAGGTGATCGCCTGCCTTGGCCTCCCAAAGTGCTGGGATTACAGGCCTGAGCCACTGCACCTGGTGAAAACCAATCTTATAAACTAAGCTTGCAACATCAAGCTTAGTTCTTAACAAGTGCTTACTAAGTCTTTACTAAGGTTGTTGTATTACCTCAGAAGAGGAAAGACTTCTGGTTGTATGGCTTAAGGTATGGCCCAAATGACACTGTGAGGACACAGGACAGAGGTCCAGTGTCTCCAGAGCCCATTCCTTCTGTGCCTCTGCCGCCTGCAGCTGATAAACCTCTTATCTGGCCCAGGCAGGGAAGCCCAGGGCCAGGATAGGAGGAGAGGGCAGAGCTGCTATCAGCCACCAGGCCTGGGCCATATCTTGGAGAGGGGGAGGGGCTGTCTGCTTGGCTCTTTCCACAACATGCTCTTGGGGATCCTGAAGCATATACTGTCATCATCTTGGAAAGAAAAGGCTGAGAACTTAAAACTGAGGACTGAGGAGGAAAGCAGGGTGACCCCTGATGTTGCCCTAGAAAATGAAAAACAAAATACATGAAAACAGAAAAACAGAAGATCTGACTCTGCCCTTAGCTGAGAAAACAGTTTGGGGGAGTAAAAAGTAGGGGAAAGAGTGGGCATTTTGCCTGGAAAAAAGGTAAAGACCTTCTGTGCTACCAAAGGAACTGACTGTGGCCATAGTTGGCGAGGTGGAGATCACACCACAGGAAAAGATTTTCCATCTTAAGGGATTGGTTGATGAGTCCAGCATGAGTGAGGATGGGGAGGAGGCAGTCTCTCCTTCCCTCAGGGGAAGCTGGAGGGATCCCCTCCAAGGAGGTAGTGCAAACTTGCTGATCCTAGCAGGTGTAGCTCTAACACCTCTTTTCCTTTGACACAGGTTTCTAGAGCCATCTGGGCTTTCCAGGAACCTGGAGCAGACTCTGGCCCAGTAGGATGTCCCCGTGTCCTCCCCAGCAGAGCAGGAACAGGGTGATACAGCTGTCCACTTCAGAGCTAGGAGAGATGGAACTGACTTGGCAAGAGATCATGTCCATCACTGAGCTGCAGGTGAGTAAGGGCGGGATAGGGTGGGGAGAGCGTGTGTCAGAGAAGAGAGAAGCTGGGAGTTGACCTGGACTGAGGCAGAGGGCGGGAACAAGCAGGGCTCAGGGCTGGTAATGCTCCAGGCACTGGGAAAGGAAAAGCTGGGAAAGATCTGGATGGAAGACACTGAGGAACATTGAGGAGGAGGAGTGGAGGAGCAGTGGTGGGGAGGGAATGACCTGATCAGGAGTATATGCTCTCTCAGCAGCCACTTGACTCACATCTCTCTCTATCCCACCTCCTGCTCTCCTTCCCTTGCTCACCTTCTTCTCTTCTTTTTTTTTTTTTTGAGACGGAGTCTGGCTCTGTTGCCCAGGCTGGAGTGCAGTGGCCGGATCTCAGCTCACTGCAAGCTCTGCCTCCCGGGTTTACGCCATTCTCCTGCCTCAGCCTCCCGAGTAGCTGGGACTACAGGTGCCCGCCAACTCGCCCGGCTAGTTTTTTGTATTTTTTAGTAGAGAGGGGGTTTCACCGTGTTAGCCAGGATGGTCTCGATCTCCTGACCTCGTGATCCGCCCATCTCGGCCTCCCAAAGTGCTGGGATTACAGGGTTGAGCCACCGTGCCCGGCCACCTTCTTCTCTTCTGACCTGGCTCTCTGATCCTGCCATCTTCTTCCCTCATTACCTCTGCCTGCCCTTGGCAACTGGGTCCGTTTACTCCAGGTAGCAGAGCAGCAGTTCAGGGGCCTCAGGAAGGGGAGTTGGACTATGCCAGGGTCCTCTCCTCCTGCTACTTGGACAAAGGGGTGTCTGTTGGCTTAACAATGATGCCTTTGTCCCCAGCTGGGCTGGAGCAGGGTGGCTCCCTGATGTGGGTTGGGGGCCTTGTTTCTAGCACGTTCTCTACTTCTCACTGCACCTGGGCAGGGACAGAGGGACTGAAGAGGAGACGGCAGAGTTTGTGCTGGCTCCCCAAGGTGCTTCTTAGCCCCCAGCCCGCCCCCTTTTACTGCCCTGCTACCATGTCTAGCACCCTCAGGATCTGCCCTAGGCCCTCTTCCCACACAGCAGCTCCCTCTGCTGGGCATCTGGGGCATGGCCAGGATCTGAACTTGACCCTTTGACCCTAGATAACTGCAGCAGGAAAGGGTTCTGAGGGGTCATCTTGAATAATAAGGCTTTGACTTCCTGAAGGAAATAAAGGAACATGAGCCATGAGCCATTTTCTTTTTTTTTTTTTTTTTTTTTTTTTTGAGATGGAGTCTCGCTGTGGTGCCCAGGCTGGAGTACAGTGGCATGATCTTGGCTCACTGCCAGCTCTGCCTCCCAGGTCATTCTCCTGCCTCAGCCTCCTGAGTAGCTGGGACTACAGGCACCCGCCACCACACCCGGCTAATTTTTTGTCTTTTTAGTAGAGACGGGGGGTTTCACCGTGTTAGCCAGGATGGGCTCGATCTGACCTCGTGATCTGCCCACGTTGACCTCCCAAAATGCTGGGATTATAGGCCTGAGCCACCACACCTGGACAAACATGAGCCATTTCAACCGGGTAAGAGCTTTTCCAAGGAGAGTTCATAATTGTTCCAGTGTTAGGTAGACTTTTCTGCAGTCCAACCTCAGTGACTTCCATCCTTGCTAAAGCTGCGTTTTTGGTTTTTTCTTTTTTTGAGATGGAGTCTTGCTCTGTCGCCTAGGCTGGAGTATAGTGGCACCATCTTGGCTCATTTAAACCTCCACCTCCACGGTTCAAGCAGTTCTCCTGCCTCAGCCTCCCAAGTAGCTGGGATTACAGGCGTTCACCACCATGCCCGGCTAATTTTTGTAGTTTTAGTAGAGATGGGGTTTCACCATGTTGTCCAGGCTGGTCTCGAACTCCTGACCTCAGGTGATCTGCCGCCTTGGCCTCCCATAGTGTTGGGATTACAGGCGTGAGCCACCCCTCCTGGCCTTAAGCTGTATTATTCTTGAAACAACTGTATCAGAACTTTGGAAGAAGCTTCCAATGATTATGGCAACTTTGTTTCCTTGTTACTATCTCACTGGGTCTTGCAGAAGAATCCAGCTTGGTCCTGAGAGAGTGTTGGTTTCTCTTCCTTAGACTGTCTCCAAATCTCTTTGTGTCTTTCCTTGCAGGGTCTAAATGCTCCAAGTGAGCCATCGTTTGAGCCCCAAGCCCCAGCCTCATACCTTGGACCTCCACCACACACAACTTACTGCCCCTGCTCAATCCACCCAGATGCTGGCTTCCCACTTCCTCCACCACCTTATGAGCTCCCAGCATCCACATCCCATGTCCCAGACGCCCCATACTCCTATGGCAACATGGCCATACCAGTCTCCAAGCCACTGAGCCTCTCAGGCCTGCTCAGTGAGCCACTCCAAGACCCCTTAGCTCTCCTGGACATTGGGCTGCCAGTGGGGCCACCTAAGCCCCAAGAAGACCCAGAATCCGACTCAGGATTATCCCTCAACTATAGTGATGCTGAATCTCTTGAGCTGGAGGGGACAGAGGCTGGTCGGCGGCGCAGCGAGTATGTGGAGATGTACCCAGTGGAGTACCCCTACTCACTCATGCCCAACTCCTTGGCCCACTCCAACTATACCTTGCCAGCTGCTGAGACCCCCTTGGCCTTAGAGCCCTCCTCAGGCCCTGTGCGGGCTAAGCCCACTGCACGGGGGGAGGCAGGGAGTCGGGATGAACGTCGGGCCTTGGCCATGAAGATTCCTTTTCCTACGGACAAGATCGTCAACTTGCCGGTAGATGACTTTAATGAGCTATTGGCGAGGTACCCGCTGACAGAGAGCCAGCTGGCGCTAGTCCGGGACATCCGACGACGGGGCAAAAACAAGGTGGCAGCCCAGAACTGCCGCAAGAGGAAGCTGGAAACCATCGTGCAGCTGGAGCGGGAGCTGGAGCGGCTGAGCAGTGAACGCGAGCGGCTTCTCAGGGCCCGCGGGGAGGCAGACCGGACCCTGGAGGTCATGCGCCAACAGCTGACAGAGCTGTATCGTGACATTTTCCAGCACCTTCGGGATGAATCAGGCAACAGCTACTCTCCTGAAGAGTACGCGCTGCAACAGGCTGCCGATGGGACCATCTTCCTGGTGCCCCGGGGGACCAAGATGGAGGCCACAGACTGAGCTGGCCTAGAGGGGTGGAACTGGTGATGGGATTTCCTTCATTCCCTTCTGATAAAGGTACTCCCCAACCCTGAGACCCAGAAGGAGCTGAGTTCTCTAGACCAGAAGAGGATGACAATGGGAACGGGTGTTTGGAAGTTCCAAAGTGTGTTCAAAGAGGCTTGCCTTGACAGAGGGCTGGAATCTGTCTTCCCTGACTCAGCTTTTCAGGTCTTCAGCCTCCACCTCGTCTAAGCTTTGGTCTATAAAGTGCGCTACAGAAATAGCCTTTTACTGTGTCTTCCTTCTTGAGGGAGGGTGATGGAGCTGAGACAGCTATCTGTTTGAATCTTACCAAGTTCATTTCATTCCCCCCAGAGCTCTGTATGAGAGGTACCATAAAATTTGGGCTTGAGGCTGGGCATGGTGGCTCACACCTGTAATCCCAGCACTTTGGGAGGCTGAGGTGGGCGGATCATTCCTCGTGAGGTCAGGAGTTCGAGACCAGCCTGGCTAACATGGTGAAACCCCATCTCTACTAAAAATACAAAAATTAGCTGGGCATGGTGGCGCACGCCTGTAATCCCAGCCACTCAGGAGGCTGAGGCAGGAGAATCACTAGAATTCGGGAGGCAGAGGTTGCAGTGAGCCGAGATTGTGCCACTGCACTCCAGCCTGGGCGACAGAGCAAGACTCCATCTAAAAAAAAAAAGAAAAAAAAAAAAAAATGGGCTTGAGCAGTACAGGGATCTACCACCTTCACCTCCTTTTCAGAGTAAGGGGCCATGGATGATCTGAAGAACTCCACACTCCCTGGTGGTGCCCTATTTGTAGAGCTTGGAGAGCTGCCCAAACTGGCTAAACACCCTATGCAAAGGTTCCTGATGTTTACATCTCTTTTCTCTCAATCCTCCCAGCACAAAAAAACCCAGAATGCCCATAGGCCTTTCTTTTTTTCTTCCCCTCCTGCTTGCCTCTCAGCCTGGGTCCTAATATGCCAGAGTTCTCTCAGAAGACTGAATGGGCTGTTCTTGGCTGCAATTTATACATCAAAATTTCAGAAGATTTCACACCCAAGCTTTGGTAAAACTAACTCCACAGTGGAGTAAAATATTCATTCCTGTGAAACGTTTTCTCCTGTTATGTTAGACAAACACTACCCAGATCTTTTCTTTTTTGAGAGACAATTTCACTCTTGTTGCCCAGGCTGGAGTACAATGGCGCGATCTCCGCTCACTGCAACTTCCGCCTCCTGGGTTCAAGCGATTCTCCTGCCTCAGCCTCCCGAGTAGCTGGAATTACAGGCATGTGCCACCATGCCCGTCTAATTTTGTATTTTAGTAGAGATGGGGTTTCTGCATGTTGGTCAGGCTGGTCTCGAACTCCCGACCTCAGGTGATCCGCCCGCCTCAGCCTCCTAAAGTGCTGGGATTACAGGAGTGAGCCACCGCACCCAGCCAACACTACCCAATTCTTGTTTTGGGGCCCTCCTTTTCTAGATCCTTAAAGATCTTTTTTGTTTTCTTTGAGATGGAGTTATGCTCTTGTTGCCCATGCTGGAGTGCAATGGTGCGATCTCAGCTCATAACCTCTGCCTCCCGGGTTCAAGTGATTCTCCTGCCTCAGTCTCCCAAGTAGCTGGGATTACAGGCATCCACCACCACGCCCGGCTAATTTTGCATTTTTAGTAGAGACAGGGTTTCTCCATGTTGGTCAAGCTGGTTTTGAACTCCTGACCTCAGGTGTTCTGCCTGCCTCGGCCTCCCAAAGTGCTGAGATTACAGGCGTGAGCCACCGTGCCTGGCTTTTTTTTTTTTTTTT
>NW_016814460.1:546520-550437 GCF_001698545.2 Rhinopithecus bieti
TTTTTTTTGAGATGGAGTCTCACTCTGTTGCCCAGGCTTGAGTGCAGTGGGCTGATCTCGGCCCACTGTAATCTCAACCTCCCAGGCTCAATCAGTCTTTCCGCCTCAGCCTTCTGAGTATCTAGGATTAAAGGTACATGCCACCACGCCTGGCAAATATTTGTATTTTTAGTAGGGAGGGGGTTTCACCATGTTGGTCAGGCTAGTCTCGAACTCCTGGGCTTAAGCAATCTGCACACCTCAGCCTTCCAAAGTGCTATCACAGTCATGAGCCATCCAATGTTTCCACATTGTTTTTTTCTTGTTTTGTTTTTGAGACAGCGTCTTTCGCTCTGTTGCCCAGGCTGGAGTGCAGCAGCAGGATCTTGGCTGACTGCAACCTCCACTTCCTAGGTTCAAGCGATTCTCTCGCCTCACCCTCCCAAGTAGCTGGGATTACAGGCACCTGCCACCACGCCCAGCTAATTTTTGCATTTTTAGTAGAGACAGTTTTCACCATGTTGGCCAGGCTGGTTTCGAACTCCTGACCTCAAGTGACCGTCCCGCCTAGGCCTCCCCAAGTGCTGGGATTACAGGTGTGAGCCACTGTGCCTGGCAATGTTTCCACATTTTTTTTTTTTTTTTCGAGACAGAGTCTTGCTCTGTTGCCCAGGCTACAGTGTAGTGGCATGATCTCCGCTCACTGCAGCCTCTGCCTCCTAGGTTCAAGTGATTGTCCTGCAGACTCCAGAGTAGCTGGGATTACAGGTGCGCACCACCACGCCCTGCTAATCTTTGTATTTTTTGGGGGGTGGGGGAACAGTCTCACTCTGTCACCCAGGCTGGAGGGCAGTAGCGCGATCCTCTGACTCACCGGTTCAAGCAATTCTTCTGCCTCAGCCTCCTGAGTAGCTGGGACTACAGGCATGCGCCGCCACACCCGGCTAATTTTTTTGTATTTTTTAGTACAGACGGGGTTTCACCATGTTGCCCAGGTTGGTTTTGAACTCCTGAGCTCAGGCAATCTGCCCGCCTCGGCTTCCCAAAGTGTTGGGATTACAGGCATGAGCCACTGCACCCAGCCATTTTGTCTCCCCATTTCAAGTTGCAAAGGGCAGGGGCTTGGGCTAGCTGTTCAGAAATTTAATTAGTTCACCTAAGAGAGGTCAGATACAGACAATCCCCCTGCTCTCATGAAAATCACTAGTAAGACCATCTCATACACACGCACACACACGTTTGGTGTGCCGACCTAAACAAGGTGGAACGTAAGTTTGAAAATAGAGCAACCTGGGTTACATGGTCCAGTGGCTGCAGGAACTTGGGCCAGGATTTTACCTTGAGCCTATTTCCCGATTCAGAAAATATGGAATTTACTTTTCACAATCACATATAATGAAGTAGGTAGCAAAGTACATGGAATGAAACAATGTTTCTCTTCAATAGGCATGCTTTTAGGAAACTACTATCCTCAAGTTGTCCTTTCCCTTCAAGGAAATATGATTGTCCACAATAAAACCTCTGGCAAATGCCAAGTCACAAACTGAGACCCTGACACTACTTCCAAGTACCACAAGGCTGATGGAACTTAATCCCACATACAGTTATTTCAAAACAGCATGGGTGTTAAAGAGGCAAAATTTTCCCAATAATTCTACCTCCACTTTTGTTAGGTTCAAAACTGAGGCTGGTTAGCCAGGCAAGGTGACGGGCGCCTGTAGTCCCAGCTACTGAGGCTGAGGCAGGAGAATGGCGTAAACCCCGGGAGGCGGAGCTTGCAGTGAGCTGAGATCCGGCCACTGCACTCCAGCCTGGGGGCCAGAGTGAGACTCCGTAAAAACTGAGGCTGGATCAACTTTCCTTGAAAATATCAGAAAAATTTAAGTGGCCAGGCACAGTGGCTCATAGCTCTAATCTCAGCACTTTAGGAGGCTGAGGTGGGCAGATCACCTAAGGCCAGGAGTTCAATACTAGCCTGGGCAACATGGTGAAACGCTCTCTATTAAAAATACAATTAGCTGGGCACCTCTAGTCCCACCTACATGGGAAGTTGAGTCAGAATTGCTTGAACCCAGGAGGCAAAGGTTGCAGTGAGCAAAGATTGTCACTGCACTCCAGTCTGGGTGACAGAGGGACACTTCATCTCAAACACACACACAGAAAAACCTAAGCATTTGCTAGAGGGTACAATCATTGCTTCCAAAACAGCCCTTACATTTTCAGGCTCACTATCTTTGAGAAGCTAAGTCTTGCCTCCCATTCAGTTTACTTTCTTACTCCTGGCTTGGTAATTCTACTTTAGTGTGAGACAGCTGGCCAATAAACCCAACTTGTTTGCCAAAGATGAAATCCATTATGTCCTTCTGCAACAGATGGTGAGCATCCCAATAGATGCTGTAAGTCCCAATAGAGACCTACTGAGCTCAATGGCAGTGCTACAACTTGATTTTCCCTTGTCAGGGGAGCTAGAAAAAGGACATGCTCAATTGGATCAACAGTCAAGTTTACTTATTATAATGAGCCAAAAATTACTCCAGCAGTGAAAACCCATTTCTATTTTCATTAAACCATAAAACTGAATGGGATAAATTTAAATATAGCAATTCACACTGTAATCAACCATATCCTCTCTAACCTGAATTTCAACATGTTATTAACCATAGATATCACAAAGGAGGACCAAACAAGCAGAACTAAGTTAAATACAGTTTATTAAAAAAAAAACAAAAAACAAAAAACCCCATTTACAAAATGGAATTTGAGCTGCAGAACAGCTCATGTCAACTGCACGGCAGTGATAACGAAGTACAGTGGCTCAGATAAAGGTCTTCACAAGGACGTTCCTGCAAAAGGCAAAAGAGGTTATAAAGTATTTACATAAGCAGAGATGAATGACTACACAATTATATCCACTGTCACTACTGGGAATACCTGGTTGTACCAGTAACTTTTTGCAATTGGATGAGATTACAAAATGTTTTGGTTTGACGTACAGCTTGTCCTCCTCCCTTTTTACTCTGGGAACGCAGGGCATTCTTTTGCTGACCACTAACTTATA
Organism: Rhinopithecus bieti; assembly: GCF_001698545.2. Taxonomy (NCBI): domain Eukaryota; kingdom Metazoa; phylum Chordata; class Mammalia; order Primates; family Cercopithecidae; genus Rhinopithecus; species Rhinopithecus bieti. The sequence continues at coordinate 549,558 of NW_016814460.1, forward strand.
AAAAACTTACCTTTCTGCCACGAACTTGGACAGGTGAGTTTCTGTTTTTAAGAGCTGATAAGACTAGTAGCAGACTCCTCCCTAGAAAAGTAAACAGCCTTTAGAAGTAGCTCTCTTCTAAGACCAAGTCCCATCTCAAGCTAAACCCCCCATACCTCCCATTAATAGCCCACCCATCCCCCCACCATTTGGGGAAGAATCTATTACTTTGAGCCGTTATTTTAAGGAAATGGGTCAAAGGAAGATAAATAAAAGGGCAAAAATTTATATTCACAGTACAAATAATGTGCTCACTTCCTTCAACTGGGAGCCACCAATAGGGTGTCAATTTAAAACAATTCATCTCCAGAAAAACCAAGTTCAGCTTAACTGGACTAGTTTTGGCTCAATATATTAAGAAAAATGTTTAACAGAAAACTGGACTTTAAGCAACTATATGGATGTAAGTAAAATCTGTTCTTACCTACCCGCATAGCAATAAAACCTTTCCTCCTGGTTCTGACTGCTAGTCCTAAGAGTCAGGTGTGCCTTACTCTTGTCTGCCTCCTTCCTTGCGATGATCACTGAAATTTCACTCCCTCCTAGCTTTCATGGAGCGTGCCGTGGCCTGCCCCTGGCTTATCTGTACTCCACATACCACAAGTGTCTACTCTCAGCTGTAGAGTGTCTGAGCTCGGAGCCATTCGCGCTATACTTGCTAGCAGTTCCTAGTAGCTGAACATCTCTCCTGGATCTTTAAAGGCATTGTCACGAATCCTGAGGTATCTGCAAACTCCCTCAATAGTTAGGGTTCCACCTGCTATTGCAAACTCAGCCAGTATCATGGACTATCACCCATACTTTCCCACCCACCACCACCTCCCACCCACCTCACCACCCT
>NW_016814460.1:550932-560846 GCF_001698545.2 Rhinopithecus bieti
AACAATCACTTTTATAACCAGTAATTCCATGATTTTGCTTGGGTAATCCCTTTTAATGGTGAACTTCAGGTCACAACAGTAACTATCAGTTCAACTACACCAAGGTTTCCGAAGACAATGGCTTCTCCACCCAAGCAGGTTGTATATAAATTCCAAATAGAACCTGGCATCACCCTGAAGGAATTCTAACTTCACACTGTTGGGGAAATTCACCAAGATGGCTTCAGAGTAGACTAACTTTACACAGCACATTAAAAAAAAGACATTTATTCAGCGTCACGATCAGACTATTACATTTAGCAATCAACAGCATGGGTGCAAAAAAAAAAAATCTACATTAAAACCCTTTGTTGGAATGCTTTACACTTTCCACAGAACAGAAACTAAAATAACCTGTTATACAATTAGTCACAAATACAGTCCTCGAGTTTTTTGCCCATACACATGAGTATTTGTCTAAAACATGTCTTCTTTGTAGCAGCTAGGCCCTGCCACCACTGTGCTTGGCTGAGTTCACAAATCTGTTGTAACCTGTAGCTTCCCTGTCACTTCTCTGGCTCTCCTCTCCTGCTAAGCTTTGTTTCCTGTTGAACAATATGGAATAAAGTTGTTAATCTAAACATATTAAGACTCAAGGCTACAATCCAATATCAAGTTTGCTTCCCACAAATTTTGCTGATCTGAATATTAACTTTATATCCACAATTACTGCAATTATAATGTTAACTATGTTGCACTGCTCAGCTACATTAGGGTTATTGGGTTCATCAGCAATTTAAAAAATTATGTCAACACACAAAAAGGTGCTTACTTACCTAATTAAAATCTTCTGCCACTGCCATAGCTACTGCTGCTGCTGGAACCGCCATAGCCACCTGAAGAGTACAATTTTTTTTTTAAAGTTTCAAAGTGCCAACAGTAACACAATGTTTTCATATTTGAGATAATAAAAGTTAAATTCAAGTGTCTGGCCATTTAAAAATGGCCCCTACTCCAAGGGAGGTGGTAGAGTGGTCCCATGATTTTTAAAATGTGATCAAATTATCACTTTCTGAAGGTTCTAAACTGTAAACGTTTTGGTGCCTAGACATAGCAGTTAAAGGGCTTTCTTCCCAGCAGTAGCTACAGACACAACTTTTTTTACATGATCCCAAATTACACAGATACCATACCTTGGTTTCGTGGTTTTGCAAAGTATTGGCCTCCACCGCCATAGGGGCCAGAGCTTCTGCCTCCAAAATTTCCTCCCTTCATGGGTCCAAAATTTGAAGACTGATTGTTGTAATTGCCAAAATCATTGTAGCTTCCACCACCTCCAAAATTGCTTCCTATGAATGGGAAAGAGGACCTTCGTCTGTTACCTGAGGATGATGCTAGTTTCCAATTCTGTTTAGTGGTCAGAATAGTAAGGTTGAGTTATCTGCCTTCCTTTCTCCCAAACTATGGTGACTCCAATCCTTGCATTTCATTCTCTGGGAAAGGCATTCAGTTGAATAATCCAGTAATAAAAAGAAAACTGGCCTAACTCACCATGACATAAAATAAAGAGATTTTCATAGTGGCTCAAGCATATTCTACAGCCTTGAAGGCTTTCATGGATCCAGGGCCACGGCAAGCAGAAGTATCTTGGATACATCAACTAAGCGCCTAAGGTCCCAAAGGAGTTAAGATACTAAATCCTTCTATGATACTAATCTAACTCAAAGACAATACTATCCACTTATCTCTACTAATTGGGAGTGAGGCGGCCCCAGCTTAAAGCTAGGAGGAGGTAGCATAGCAAGCCCATTTATTTTTAATATACCATGCAGTGTACCACACAATGCTTTAACAGCACCAGAACCCAAGCTCTAAAAGGCTAATCTAGCTGTCACACCAAGTACTTGGATCACTGGATACCTACCACTACCACCGCCAAAGCCGCCTCCGCCTCCGTTGTTATAGCTGTCATAGCTGCCACTCCCGCCATAGCCACTGCCCTGGTTTCCATAACCCTGTCCACCACTTCCATAGCCTCTGCTTCCTCCAGAGTAACCAGGGCCGCCTCCTCCATAACCACCTACAAGAATACAATTCTTCTCAATAAGACAAAAGTATTTGACAATGAAAACTTGTGCAAGTGTAATGGCTGAAGGCCTGCTCACAGCATGCGTGTTATGGGCAAGGTTGAGTTTGTCATGCACCAGAATTTTAGTCTCGTATCAACCTATTCTAAAGATCCAGTTTGCCAGGATTTTTTCTCTACTTAGTCCTAAAAAACTTACCATCATTACCAAATCCATTATAGCCATCCCCACTGCCACCATATCCACCACCACCACGGCTGCCACCAAAGCCACCTGGAAGAAAAAGTTTGAAGTTTTAAATATGACTTGCACTGAAAGTGACATTCTGAATGCACTTCCCATACTGTAAAATCTACATAGCAAAGATAGTGTTAGGTCAGAACTACATGTACATAAACCATACATACCACGACCACTGAAGTTTCCTCCACGACCGAAGTTGTCATTCCCACCGAAACCACCTCCACGACCACCACCAAAGTTTCCAGAACCACTTCGACCTTAAGAAATGAAGTTTAAGCATTAAATCATTTATACCTGAGTATCTCAAAGTTACCTATAAGGTTTAATTAAGCAACAAGCATACCTCTTTGGCTGGATGAAGCACTAGCCATCTCTTGCTTTGACAGGGCTTTCCTAACTTCACAGTTGTGGCCATTCACAGTATGGTATTTCTGAACTAAAAAAAATATAGACACATGGTCTCAGGATTTAGAATGCCACATGGATTGTGGAACCCTTACTAAATGCCACTATCGGATACTTACTGACAATCTTATCCACGGAGTCATGGTCGTCAAAGGTTACAAAGGCAAAGCCCCTTTTCTTGCCACTGCCTCGGTCAGTCATGATTTCAATCACTTCAATTTTCCCATACTGTTCAAAATAATCTCTTAGGTGATGTTCTTCAGTGTCTTCTTTAATGCCACCAACAAATATCTTTTTCACAGTTAAGTGGGCGCCTGGTCTTTGAGAATCCTAATAGGAGGAAAACCACAGGTTTAGACTAGCAAACCCTATATTCAAATCAAAAATTGTTCTGGTAAGTTTAGAAAACTCCTGAATCTTAAGTCCATAGCAGCACATCTCTAAATAAGTCGAAGGGAAAAAAAAAACCCAACACAAAACAACTCACTTCTCTTGAGACAGCTCTCTTTGGTTCCACAACTCTTCCGTCCACCTTGTGTGGCCTTGCATTCATAGCTGCATCCACCTCCTCCACAGTGGCATATGTGACAAACCCAAAGCCCCTGGAACGCTTGGTGTTTGGATCTCTCATTACCTGAGAACAGTGTTAATTTATGTAACACAAAGTCTGACCGCAGAAGCTTTTGTCATTTTAACTTTGAATAGGGCAATAGGAAACTTTACACCAGCCTTTTATAAAAAACGGTTCAGTTTCCCACTACCCTAGATTTAACAGGTAGCTTTTAAAATCAAAGCAGAATGTTCCTTTGTCGACAAAGTTCTAACCATAATGCTACTAACAACTTTCATAAGCATTCAGAGAGGAGTGCACCAAGATATGCCAAGGAAATCGGCTATTTTACTGCTTTGTTCCAATTCTTACCACACAGTCCGTGAGCGTTCCCCATTGCTCAAAATGGCTCCTCAGGCTCTCATCTGTTGTTTCAAAGCTCAACCCTCCAATGAAGAGCTTCCTCAGCTGTTCGGGCTCTTTAGGAGACTGGAGTGGGGGAAGGGGGAAGTGTTAAATGGACTACAACACGAAACAATTTCCATCAAGGAAAAAAAAACCAGACACCAACTGTGTACCTAGCACTTATTGTTCGTTCAGGTCGCAACAAGCCACGTGCTTCTCCCTATCAAGGGAGGCAGTACGCTGGGGGTTGGGAGTGCTGGGAAATCGCAAGCGCATGCGCCTCTAGTCGTCTTCCGACGCACGCGCAACAAAGGCTTGGGCGGGAGGGGTCCATCTCCATAATGGGACTAACCGCTCTTCAGAAATCTCGCTCACCAAGGCAAGGTTTAAAAAAAGACAAAGATCCTGTGTGCCTAAGAATTTTGCTACGAGTAGCAAGTCCCGCGTGATAACTCATGGTTGGCGGAGAGCGGCCTCATGGCGATCAAGAGGACAAAATGGCGACTTGAACTTTGGGAGGGGTAGGCCTGGGCAGCGACCGAAGTTAACTGTAGAATCGGCTGGGGCAAGGAGCGAAACCAAGCCACATCTTACCGATTCAGGAAAGGGAGAGGAAAAAATTCAAGTTGGAAAGCTCGCCTAACTCACCTCTGACTTAGACATGACGGCAGGGAGAAGAGAGACTTTAACGATGCTTCTTCGGCGGCGTCCACGGGCAGAAAGGAGCAAGCTGACGAACGTATCTGCCAGCCTACCTTCGGCCTCTCTTTTTTACCCCGCCTCCTCGCTTTCGGCATTGGTAGACTCCGCCCTGGAACAGCTCTGATTGGACATTTGAAATCGCTTCCCCTTACTATTGGCCTGTGGTGCCACATTGCTGTGTAACGTCATTCCTTTGGGCGTTCTACGCGTCTCCACCCCTTGGAGTCAATTGGTTCTCGAGTAATATTATTGTTAACCAGTCTGATTGGCTAACCGACCAATCATTCATGTTTGAATCTACCTGGGGTGTTTAACGCCTTTTTAATCTTCCACGCGTAAATATTACAGTCAAGTCGCTTGGCAAAGCATGATTAACACTATGTATTAGACAAGCAGTTAGCCAGGAGGTCACAGTTTTTTTGCAAAGAACGCTTGTTGACCGCACGTGTAGCAAAATGGCGAATTTTGCGCAGGCGCATTGAGAAGTTCCACCTGCCTCTGGGAACACGTGAAATGGCGGGCAGGACTAGGCACTGAACCTACCGCGCCTGCGTGTTGGCGGGAGTTGGTCCTAGCTTTGCGCATGCGCAGTGGGCGGAGAAAAAACGGTCCGGTCCCAGAATAGGTTGCGCAGGCGCAGGGAAGGATCCGTTTTGGCGGGCGGTTGGCGTTGCGCAGAAGGCGGCGGCGGTGGTGGCTAGTGGTGCGGCCTCACCAAACAGGAACAGGGCAGACGTTAGCGTGAGTGATCACTCTCAATCCCGGGTAAGTGGCAGACAGTCTTATCTACCCATAGTAGGTCTTGAACTGACTCCATTTGGGCCCGTTATTGTGTGAAATGAATGGACCGCGGGGTGGGGGATAGTCAAGGGGCAGCGGTGGATCGGGTCAACCAATAGAAGAACAGGGGGCGGGATGTTTTAATCCCTGTAGGTTCTTTGGAGCTGTGCAGCCGAAGACTTTGACTGGCTTGTGTATAGGCCAATTGGGTGTGCCTTGAGCTGCCGACTGATCGGCCCTTGGGCCATCGGAATGTGGGAGATGGGTTTTCCCCTTCTGAGCAGCGTCTCACTGAGCCAGTGAGCAGGAAGCGCGCGGTAGGTTGGGCTTCTCCAGGAGGCAGCGGTTTGACTCCAATGGGGAATGCGGGATCGGGCGGTTAAACGGATGGAACGAATCTGGAGCCAGTAGACGGACAGCCTAAGGAAAGCGCTGGGACCAGTCGTCCAATCGGCTCTCCAAAAGAGAGAGGTCTTCGATTTGGGGTTGTGAGGAAGGGGAGTCGGTGCCTGTAATGGCGTGTGAGGATGAATGTTTTATCCACAATGACTTTTCTAACGAAGCCTTTAGGCCTCAGTTCCATACACCTCCCTGAAAGCCTAAGTTTCCTCCTGTATTCCTCGACTTGAGCATTTTTCCCCCGCCTCCCCACTTGAGGTTTGGGGAACAGAGGAGGTTTTTGTTTGTTTTTTATAATACTTTCAGAAGTCGCTTCTTTAGGAAGACTGTTAAAATGTTAGAACGAATAGGAGAAATCTCTATATCCTGATAGTGCATATTTCCACGGACAATATGTTTGTAGGTCCATAGAAAAGTTTTGGAAAGCTACACACCAAAGTGTGTCAATCCTAGGGCTACAGTAGGATCGAGGCAGGCTGGTTCTTTAATGTTTAAAACTTTGCAAGATTAATGATTTGTGATTAAAATTAAATAAAAAATGAAGTCAGTTGTTTTGTGTTTCTAATCATAATCACATACTTACCACTCCTTTTCTGATTTATATAATCCATGTGCCCAGTGCTTTTATTTTAGTCTCTTTCTCCCGAGAACTTTCCCTCTCATACATTTCTTTTCTTTACACCATTAAAGATATCCTAAAACCCTCTTTTTGCTGTTCATTTGAGGATATCTGACTTTGGATTAAAAAAGAAACGCTTAAAGAGGGTAATATTTAGGGTTCTGGGGACAGAAGACTCATCCATCACCTGGATTATTCCTTGCCTTTTAATTAGATTTCCTTCGAAGTGTGTTTTACATGCAGTTTGTCTCCTTTTGATAATGCCCACTCTGCCTATTCCAGGATCTTTTGGAGAAATAAATAAATTTTGATAACATTGGCTGTATCAGAGTCTTACTGCTTTATTCAATAATTCAGGATCAAGGAAAAATACTTAAATACTGAAAATCAACTACCTATGAAGTACACTTATGACTAGAGACCTTTCCGACTTTATACCAAAGACAAACGATTTTAATAGCAGTTTATGAACAGAGGAAAAATTTCCATGTTCTCTGGCACTAGCAAAAGGACAAACCTATAATTTATACCTGGCTTTAAACCTATTTGTAGGTATGCTAGTAATAGGGTTGCTGAGCTTCTGAGAACTAAAGTGATACTGGTTGAGGGTATCTGTCCTGGATTTATTTAGGTTTGAAAGGAATACAGTCTTAACCTACAGCAAGATTTCTCAGCGTTAGCACTGTTGATATTTTGAGGCAGATAATTCTTTGTTAAGGGTATTCGGGGTGTCCTGTGCATAGTAAAATATTTAGCAAAATCCCTGGCTTCTACCGACTATATGCCAGTAACATCGCACCTCTCGCCACATCCCCATTTGTGACAATCAGATTGTTAACAGACATTGCCAAATGTCCGGGGAGGTAGGGATCGGGGATAAAATCTCCCTCGGTTGAAAATCATTCTTCTAAAATTCTGGAGCATGCAGGGCACAGTTTCGTGTTCCTGTAGTCCCAGCTACTCTGGAAGCTGAGGCAGGAGGCTTGAGCTCAGGAGGTCAAGGCTGCAGTGTGAGATGATTATGCCTGTGAATAGCTACTGCACTCGTCTGGGCAGCACAACAAGATCTTATTGCTAAAAAATAAAAATAAAATGCTAGAGTTTATTATTTTTTCAAAATCCATTATTTTACCAATTGGAAAATGGGTAAAAGTGAGAGAAGATGGTTGAAGTGTTTAGGGAGTGGCATTTGGTAAATGGATCGCTAAATCCTGATGTTTGTCTCCTTAGATACAGAATTGATCCTTGTTCTATTTGATAAAAGGAAATTTTTATTAAAATTTTTACCACTTGATCTGGTGCCAGTGGCTCACGTCTGTAATCCCAGCACTTTGGGAGGCTGAGGTGGGCGGATCACTTGAGGCCAGGAGTTTGAAACCAGCCTGGCCAACATGGTGAAACCCGCCTCTACTAAAAACACAAAAATTGGGCCAGGCGCAGTTGCTCATGTGTGTAATCCCAGCCCTTTGGGCGGCCGAGGCGGGTGGATCACTTAAAGTCAGGAGTTCAAGACCAGCCTGGCCAACGTCGTGAAACCCCGTCTCTACTGAAAATACAAAAAAATTAGCCAGGCGTGGTGGCAGGTGCCTCTAATTCCAGCTACTCGGGAGGCGGAGACAGAATTGCTTGAACTTGGGAAGCAGAGGTTGCAGTGAGCAGAAATTGCACCACTGCACTCCAGCCTGGGTGACAGAGCGAGACTCCGTCTCAAAACAAAAAAACAAAAAAACCCACAAAAATTAGCCAGGCATGGTGGTGGGCGCCTGTAATCCCAGCTACTCAGGAACCTGAGATGGGAGAATCGCTTCAACCCGGAGGCAGAGGTTGTAGTGAGCTGAGATCGTGCCACTGCACCCCAGCATGGGCGACAGAATGAGACCTTGTCTCAGGAAAAAAGAAATGTTTACCACTTTTTGCAAATTAAACTTACACATACGATTGATTGCATCTTGTTTGGCTTCCTAAAATAATGGCAAATATGTTTTTGAAGAAGGTAGACTTTGCCTCACATCCGTCTTTTTCACTTGATTCTAGCTAGCCTCTTTACTGGGATTCTTTTGGATCCACGTTTCAAAACTTTTTTGACCTCAATAAGAAATATATTTTACAGTAATCCTGTACACACATTGAAACAGATTTCACTAAACAAACAAATGTGCAGAGCACTCTGATACTCTTGTCTGCAGTATACTATTTCATTGTCTTAAGAAAGCAGTCAATTTCCACCGAACTGATTTCGCAGCTGTTTATAGACCCAGAGTTTTGGGGGAAAAAAGACTGCTGATGTGAACAATAGGTCACCAAATCATGCCACTTTTGATTACTTTCTGAGTCAGTTCCTTCCATCTCCAGCCCCAACCCCTCCCTGGTACAGATGGTCCCTTACTTGTGGTATTTCGACTTAAGATTTTTTTCACTTTTACAATGGTGTGGAAAGCAATTTCCTTTCAGTAGAAACCATACTTGAAGTATCCACATAACCATTCTGTTTTTCACTTTTGGTACAGTAATCAACCAATTACATGAGATATTCAACACTTTATTATAAAATAGGCTTTGTGTTAGGTGATTTTTGTCCAACAGTAGGCTAATGTAAGTATTCTGAACACATTTAAGGGTAGGCTAGGCTAAGCTATGATGTTCAGTAGGAACACCTTAGGTGTAGGAAATGAATTTTCAATTTTTCGTATTTTCATCCTATAAGTTAAGGAGTATCTAAACAGATTAAGCAGTGACCTGTTACTTGGTGTTTTTACTCATGTGTTTTACTTTGAAAGATTATAGGAGCCAAGCCGAGACTTTCTAGTTTACTGTGGTGTGCAAGTGAAAATTGCTTGTTTTATTGTAAAGTCTCACAGTGCTTAAAGAGGGAAAACAATAAAAATATTGCAAAATCTCTCACAATGTGATAGGGTTTTTTGTTTATTTGTTTGTTTTGAGATGGAGTCTCGCTCTTGTTGCCCAGTCTGGGGTGCAATGGCGCAATCTTGCCTCATCTCAACCTCCGTCTCCCGGGTTCAAGCGATTCTTCTGCCCCATCCTCCTGAGTAGCTGGGATTACAGACATGTGCCACCACGCCCTACTAATTTTTAGTAGAGACAGGGTTTCTCCATGTTGGTCAGGCTGGCCTCGAAATTCTGACCTTAGGTGATCCGCCTGCCTTGGCTTCCCAAAGTGCTGAGATTACAAGCATGAGCCACTGTACCCAGCCTCTAATGTGATAATTAGTAGATATGATGAACTTTTCTCTCTGGTGGTGAAATTTTAGTGCGTAATTTTTCATTGAAATTCTGGGAATATCACAGAGTTAGAAATCCTGACTTCCAGAGTGATACGTTGATACGTGTTGGGCCTCCAATTACAAAAGTTACAGCATTTGTGCTTAGAATTTAGAGACATACCGGCTGGGTGCAGTGATTCATGTCTGTAATCCCAGCACTTTGGGAGGCCGAGGCGGACGGATCATGAGTTCAGGAGATTGAGACCATCCTGGCTAACACAGTGAAACCCCATCTCTACTAAAAATACAAAAAATTAGCCAGACGTGGAGGCGGGCGCCTGTAGTCCCAGCTACTCTGGAGGCTGAGGCAGGAGAATTGCTGAACCTGGGAGGCGGAGGTTGCAGCGAGCCGAGACTCGGCACCATAGCACTCAAGCCTGGATGACAGAGCGAGACTGTCTCAAAAAAAAAAAAAAAAAAAAAAAAGAAAAACATAGGGAGGGACCCAAGCAATGGAACCAAAA
>NW_016814460.1:561053-585394 GCF_001698545.2 Rhinopithecus bieti
AAAAAAAAAAAAAAAAAAAAAAAGAACAACTTAGAGATATACCTAACCATTGCAACCAAAATCTAAAAGGGGTGTTTACTATAAAGGGGAATATATTTTTTCACTGTTCTGTCTGAAAACTAGTAAGTGGAAAGCTTCAATTTGGGTAGTAGGTAAGCAGGGTGATAGTTGGGGAAAGGAAGAGTGAGCCTACATTTGAAGTGGCTGGATTTGTATATGGCTGGGGAAATTCTGGAGATTCTCAGAGCCTTTAACAATACTCTAGAAAAGAGAAAGATTTGGTATCAGGGTACAAAGATTTTTGAGGAAGACCAAGTATTTTTTTGCTTCTATTGAGATTTGTTTGTTTTTGAGACAGTCTCACTCTGTTGCCCAGGCTGGAGTGCAGTGGCGTGATCTTGGCTCGCTGCAACCTCTGTCTCCCAGGTTCAAGCGATCCTCCTGCCTCAGCCTCCCAAGTAGCTGGGATTACAGGCATGTGCCACCATGCCTGGCTACTTTTTTTGTATTTTTAGTAGAGACGAGTTTTCACCGTGTTAGCCAGGATGGTCTCGATCTACTGACCTTGTGATCCAACTGCCTCAGCCTCCTAAAGTGTTGGGATTACAGGCGCGAGCCACTGTGCCCAGCTCTATTGAGGTCTTTAACTGCATAGCATGATTTCTGTATCTTATTGATATAGCCCATTTAATTAATAACTGTCGTGGTAAAGCATTTCTAGTCTTTATTTTGTCCTTTTACTTAGATTGTTTTTATTTCCATTCACCTTACATGAAACTGGGCCTAAAGCTATGTTATGGATATTGATTTTAAAAGTAATAAATTACAACATGAGATACCACTTGATTCAGTATGGCTGTTTACACATCTGCTATTCGTGAACTTGGACTCTGGGCAATCATCTTTTTCTCCTGACATAAACTTTTATTTTTCTTCCTTGCTTATAGAGAATGATTTTAACTGATCATTGTACTAATAGGAAGGAGTCCAGGTCATCCTGAGAAGAGTTCGCTTGTCCAGAGTCCAAGATGCAGATTTGTTGGATTTCTGTAAGCCACTCGAAGCCACATATTCATTTCTGATGACAGCTTTACACTTGTGCTGGAAGAACACCCACTGTGACAACTGCTGCCTATGTTTAGTCTGTCCAGGAGCTCTACCAACTAGCATGTTTGCAGAAAAACCTACACTGTTCTTGTTAGCAGCTATGTAAATATTAGATCTTTCTGAGTTTCTCTTCTCAGATCTGCCAATTTCTTTGGGGCAAATTGTATCCTGCAGTTGCCTCAATTTACCCTTTGAAAATGAGGGATTAAAGCTTTTAGACATTCTTTGGGTTGTCTGAAACACAATTCTTTTTGGATCAGTAATGTTTTATATATGTCTACTTTATGATTTTTAAAATTTTATTCCCCCTGTGTATTAGTTTCCTGTGGCTGCTGTAACAAATTACCACAGACTTGGTGGTTTAAAACAAGAGGAGTTGGCCGGGTGCAGTGGCTCAAGCCTGTAATCCCAGCACTTTGGGAGGCCGAAATGGGCAGATCATGAGGTCAGGAGATAGAGACCATCCTGGCTAACACGGTGAAACCCCATCTACTAAAAATACAAAAAACTAGCCGGACGAGGTGGTGAGTGCCTGTAGTCCCAGCTACTCGGGAGGCTGAGGCAGGAGAATGGCGTGAACCCGGGAGGCAGAGCTTGCAGTGAGCTGAGACTCCGGCCCCTGCCCTCCGGCCTGGGGGACAGAGTGAGACTCCGTCTAACAAAAAAAAAAAAAAAGAGGAGTTTATTCTTCTCACAATTTTGGAGCCCAGAAGTCTACAGTCAAGATATTGAGGCCCTTTTGGAGGCTGTAGGAGAGACTGTGTTCTTTGCCTCTTTTAGCTTCTGATTATGGTCAGCATTCCTTGGCATGTCTCTCTGCTCTGTTTTCACATTGTCTTCTCTCTTGGGTACTTGCATCAGAACTCTCCCTCTACCTCTGTGTTATAAAGATACGTATGATTGCAAATAAGAAACCACTTGGATGAACCAGAGATAAATTTCTCCTCTCCTATCTTTTAATTCAACCTGAGAGAGCAGATTTAAAATACATTTTATTCCTAAAGTGGCAGGTCCCTGAAAAAAAATGTAGATTCATGTTTATTTTATTTTGAGACAGAGTCTCGCTTTGTCGCCCAGTCTGGAGTGCATTGGTGCAATCTCAGCTCACTGCAACCTCCGCCTCCCAGGTTCAAGCTATTCTCTTGCCTCAGCCTCCTGAGTAGCTGGGATTACAGGTGCCCAGCCAATTTATGTATTTTTAATAGAGATGGGATTTCACCATTGTGGCCAGGCTGGTCTCAAACCCCTGATCTCAGGTGATCCGCCTGCCTCAGCCTCCCAAAGTGCTGGGATTACAGGCATGAGTCACCACGCCTGGCCAGATTCATCTTTTAATCACATCTTTTGCTATATAAAGTAACATTTACAGGTTCAAGGGATTAAGATATGAATCTCTGTTGGGGGAGGGCCATCATTCAGACCACTACACACTGGTTCCCTAACCTCTACTCAAATAGATTTGACCTAATTCAGAAAAGAAAAGGTTATTTTTAAAGAAAGAGAGGCAAGTGAAAAAAGGCTCAGAAACCTGGGTTCTTGTCCTACCTCTGCCATTATCTAATGGTGTAACCATGGGTGAGCCATCTGCCCTCTTTAGTCCTTAGTTTCTTCATCTTATAGGGAAGGAGTTGGATAAGTGATCATTAACAAGCCTTCTAGACCTCAGACTTTATGAAGTGTCTCCTAAGTCATCTTGGAGTTTGCTTTTTAAGTCAATAATTTTTTTTTTTTTTTTTTGAGATGGAGTCTTGCTCTGTCGCCCAGGCTGGAGTGCAGTGGCGGGATCTCAGCTCACTGCAACCTCTGCCTCCCGGGCTCACGCCATTCTCCTGCCTCAGCCTCCCAAGTAGCTGGAACTACAGGCGTCCGCCACTGCCCCCAGCTCATTTTTTTTGTATTTTTAGTAGAGACGGGGTTTCACTGTGTTAGCCAGGATGGTCTCGATCTCCTGACCTCGTGATCCGCCCGCCTCAGCCTCCCAAAGTGCTGGGATTACAGGCATGAGCCACCGCACCAGGCCTTAAGTCAGTAGTTTTAAATGTGAATCAAAACGTTACAAATTACAACGTTTTGTGTCAGTGTAGTCCTGTTCTTGCCTAAGACTTGAAGGATGGAAGACTGAGCTGTTGGCTGAATGTTAACTCCTTGGGGTATTAACACAGGATAACCTGTATTTGTTAGCTGTGTGCTTAAACCTTTCTAAAGAAAAGGTTTTCTACAAGGGATGTAATAGACTAGCTGGGACATTTTCACTATATTTCTAGTGAGGCTATAGACTGTGTAGCCTGGATTTTCTTTCCAGTAGTAGTAGTTCATCAAAATTAAACACTGACAAATTTTTTTCTACCTGAAACTAGGTCATAGAGAGAGTAAAAATTTTCACTTGCAGTCTTATTCTTCAGACTCACTGAATGCCTGTTCCATCCTGTTTCATTACTAGGAAGGACACTGGATAAAGCCCTGAGCTTGAGATGTTGTACTTGAAAGGACTGTTTGAAGATCAGGTTTTATAACACACTTGTTATTTATTTCTTCTGTGGAGAGGGGGAACCAAATTGGATTCAAGTATTTTTCTGATAGTAATCTATGTTCCTTAGAATAAAGCAAGTTCATATCTGAGCCAGAGGGCATAATTATGTCAGAATAAAATATAATTATGTCGGAATAAAATGCTCTGTACTAAAGAGGTCAACTAACAGGCTGGGAAATCTTAAGTTTTGTTTTTAAGGCAAATCCTTGAACTCTCTGTGCCTCGTTTCTCATCCCTAAATCTGTGCACCTCACCTCACTGGGAGTTGTGGAGGGTAATATACTGCTAATTTGTTCAGTATTTCACAACAATAAATTATGCCTAAGATCTGATAAAACATAGCAAACCTCATTTATATGAATAGAGATAAGCATAGATAAGACTTACAGATAATAAAGAAAATTCATTAAAATTTTTTTAACTTCCTTGATTATTAAACATTTTCCTTCTGTTTCCTATATATTTTCCAAAGTATTTTCTTATTATTTTTCCATGATAGACTTATGAAATAGGGCAAATAACAAACACCGGGTTATGTAATAAATGAATAAATCCATCAAGTGGATATAACAATTCTAAATGTCCTAAAAGCTAATAATAAAGCTTCAACATACACCAAGGAAAACAGAAATGAAGTAACAAGCCAGGCGCGGTGACTCACGCCTGTAATCCCAGCACTTTGGGAGGCTGAGGTTGGTGGACTACCTGAGGTCAGGAGTTCCAGCCCAGCCTGGCCAACATGGCGAAACTGTCTACTAAAAATACAAAAATTATCTGGGCATAGTGGTGTGCGCTTGTAATTAATCCCAACTACTCGGGAGGTTGAGGCAGGAGAATCGCTTGAACCTGGGAGGCGGAGGTTGCAGTGAGCTGAGGTTGCACCACTGCATTCCAGCCTGGATGACAGAGCAAGACTCCGTCTCAAATAAAAAAAAAAAAGGAAATAACAGATATCTGCAATTATATTTGGAAATTTCAGTGCCTCTCAGTAACCGATAAAACAGGTAGACAAAATCAGTAAGGAAACAGAAGACTTGAACAACACTGCCAATAACCTGATATAATTGACATTTATAGAATAGTACAAGCAACAACAGAATACATGTGCTTTTCAAGTGTGCATGGAACATTTACACAGTTTATTTTCTGGGTCAGTAAGTCTCAAATTCAAAAGGATTCAATCATAAAGGTTTTTTTAAAACTTTAAACAGGGTCTTGTTCTGTCACCCAAGCTGGAGTTCAGTGGCACAATCATAACTCACTTCAGCCTGAAACTCCTGGGCTCAAGTGATCCTCCTGCCTCAGCCTTCAGAAAAGCTGGGACCACTGGCATGTGCCACCATGCTTAGCCCCCCCCCCCTTTTTTTTTTTTTGGTAGAGACAGGGTCTTGTTATGTTGCCCAGATTGGTGTCAGACTCCTGGGCTCAAGTGATCCTCTCATCTCAGCTTCCCAAAGTGCTGGGATTACAGGCATGAGCCACTATGCCTGGCCAAGGTATGTTTCTTTCCTGATCATAGTGCAATTAAATAAAAAATCAGTAACAAAGATATCAAGAAAAATCCCTAAATATTGTGAAACTACACAACACACTTCAAAGTAACCCACCTACAAAGAGGAAATTGCAAAGAAAACTAAAATATACTTGGAACTGAATGAAAATGAAAAGACAATATATCAGAACTTTTAGGATGAGGCTGGGTGCTGTGACTGTAAACCCAACACTTTGAGAAGCTGAGGCGAGAGGATCACTCGAGCCCAGGAGTTCGTGACCTGCCTGGGCAACATAGTGAGACCTAGTCTCTAGAAAAAACAAAACAGTATCCAGGAGTGGTGGCTTGCCAGTAGTCCCAGCTACTTGGAAGGCTGAGGTGGGAAGCTCAGTGGAGCTTGGTAGATCAAGGCTGCATTGAGCTGTGATCCTGCCACTGCACTTGAGCCTGGGTGACAGAGACCCTGTCTCAAAAAAAAAACAAACAAACTTGTGGGATGCAGTTAAGACAGTGCTTAAAGGGAAATTGATAGCATTAAATACTTTAACAACAAAAGCAGGTCACTGACAGTTTTGGCTCTATGAACCTAGAAAAAGAACAAATTAAATCCAAAGTAAACAAGAAAACAGTAATGATAAAAGCAGCAATTATTGGGATATAGAACAATAGAGAATATCAGTAAAATGGAAAGTTATTTGAAAAGATGAATAAAATTGGTAAATCAGGAAAAAAGATACTAATTGCCAATATTAGGAAATAAGGAATATCGCTACTGATCCTACAGATAAAAGTAATAAGGGAATATTTTGAAAAACGGTATGGGCCGGGCGCGGTGGCTCGAGCTTGTAATCCCAGCACTTTGGGAGGCAGAGATGGGCGGATCAGGAGATCGAGACCATCGTGGCTAACACGGTGAAACCCCGTCTCTACTAAAAAAATGCAAAAAAAAAAAAACTAGCCGGGCGAGTGGCGGGCGCCTGTAGTCCTGGCTACTCGGCTACTCGGGAGGCTGAGGCAGGAGAATGGCGTAAACCCGGGAGGCGGAGCTTGCAGTGAGCTGAGATCTGGCCACCGCACTCCAGAGCGAGACTCCGTCTCAAAAAAAAAAAAAAAAAAGGAAAACGATATGAATACATTCAGTGTCTTAGTTGAAGTTAGAAACTTCCTTGAAGACAGACTACCAAAACTCACTTAAATACAGAACCTTGGGTGGGCATGGAGGTTTACACATGTAATCTCAACATTTTGGGAGGCCAAGAGGTCAAGACCAGCCTAGGAAACATAATGAGACCTCTCTACAGGAGAAAACAAGAAGAAAACGTCCGAACCTTACTGGCCCTATCTCTGTTAAGGAAAAGGAATTTGTAGATAGAAATCATCCCACAAAGAAAACGCCAGGCACAGGCCAAGCGCAATGGCTTATGCCTATAATCCCAGAACTTTGGGAGTCTGAGGCAGGTGGATCACGAGGTCAGGAGTTCAAGACCAGGCTGGCTAGCATGGTGAAGCCCTGTCTCTACTAAAAATACAAAAATTAGCCAGGCATGGTGGTGTGCTCCTGAGTCTCAGCTACTCGGGAGGCTGAGGCAGGAGAATTGCTTGAACCCCGGAGGCGGAGGGTGCAGTGAGCTGAGATTGCACCACTGCACTCCAGCCTAGACGACAGAGCAAGACTCTGTCTCAAAAGAAAAAGAAAACTCTGAGCCCAGGTGGCTTCACTGAAGAATTTTACCAAACTTTTAAGGAAGAAATACCAATTTTATACAAACTCTTCCAGAAAACAGAAGCAGGAACGCTTATCAAAACATCTATTTATTTATTTTGAGACGGAGCCTCGCTCTGTCACTCAGGCTGGAGTGCAGTGGTGCAATCTCGACTCACTGCAACTTCCGCCTCCTGGGGGGTTCAAGCAATTCTCCTGCCTCAGCCTCCTGAGTAGCTGGGACTACAGGCACGTGCCACCAAGAGACAGACTTTCACCAGCCAGGATGGTCTGTTTTTCCCGACCTCGTGACACACTCACCTCAGCCTCCCAAAGTGCTGGGATTACAGGCGTGAGCCACCACACCTGGCCCAAAACAGTTATTTTTAACGTCATCTACTGTCAGACATTTAACTTCTATTTGCTTTATATTTTTCAGAGTATTTTCTTGTTTTTCCCACAACAGATGTTTAAGTAGGGCTAATAACTAACAACCCATGAGAGTTAATGAAATTATCCAACTTGACCTTTTAGTGATCTAGTTGGGTTAAGACCCACATGTACTTACTCCTGTCCTGATCTTTCCACTATTGACAAGTTACCTTTTACCTTTTCTTTCTTTTTTTTTTTTTTTTTGAGACGGAGTCTCAGTCTGTCACCCAGGCTGAAGTGCAGTGGCCGGATCTCAGCTCACTGCAAGCTCCGCCTCCCGGGTTTACACCATTCTCCTGCCTCAGCTTCCCGAGTAGCTGGGACTACAGGCACCCACCACCACGCCCGGCTAGTTTTTTGTATTTTTTTAGTAGAGACGGGATTTCACCGTGTTAGCCAAGATAGTCTCGGTCTCCTGACCTCGTGATCCGCCCATCTCGGCCTCCCAAAGTGCTTGGATTACAGGCTTGAGCCACCAAGCCTGGCCACCTTTTACCTTTTCCATAACAACCTTTGGAGGAGGTGGTGACTTGACCAAGGAGGAACTTCAAAAATCCTCGCCTTAAAATTGAAAACTGGAATAGACTGTGCTCATGCAATGCTTGACACTTTTTAGGCCCTCAATAAATATCCTATAATCAACCAATTTTAGAACAAGGATCAGAATTACTATATTAATCATGTTTTTGGCATGGGATTTGAATTGGGAATGTAGTTGGAAACTGGACAAAAAGGGAGTCAGAAAATCTTAATGTAACACATCAAAACACTCAATTGAAGAGCTGGGTAGTCTGAGATTACCCATCCCTTTAGCCATTTATCTGATGCCTTTCTTTGCATGTAACTATCAATATAGCTGAAGTGTAGAGCATACTTTTATGATATTGTGGCATAGTAACTCAACTTAAATGTCAATAGAGCTACTTGAAAAGACCTGCAAGGTTCCATAACTTCTGGTGTGGGTTTGTTTCTCCTGTCATCACCCATTATGTATTTTTTTTTTACAGCTTTTAAATTCCCACAGAGAGAAATTGGTCAGGATCATAATACATGGCCCAGGAGCAGCCAAGGATACCCTTGTATTTTTTTTGTTGTTGTTTGTTTGAGATGAAGTCTAGCTCTGTCACCCAGGCTGGATTGCAATGGTGCAATCTCAGTTCACTGTAACCTCCGTCTCCCGGATTCAAGCGATTCTCCTGCCTCAGCCTCCTGAGTAGCTGGGATTACAGGTGCCCACCACCACGCCTGACTAATTTTTGTATTTTTAGTAGAGATGGGGTTTCGCCATGTTGGCCAGGCTGTTCTCGAACTCCTGGCTTCAAGTGATCCGCCCGCCTCCCAAAGTGCTGGGATTATAGGTGTGAGCCACCATGCCCAGCCAAATGTCTTCTTTAAACTGATGCTAAGAAAACAAATTGTCAGCTGGACGCTGTGGCTCACGCCTGTAATCCCAGGACTTTGGGAGGCCGAGGTGGGTGGGTCACGAGGTCAGGAGATCGAGACCATCCTGGCTAACACTGTGAAACCCCGTCTCTACTAAAAATACAAAAAATTAGCCAGGCGTGGTGGCAGGCACCTGTAATCCCAGCTACTCGGGAGGCTGAGGCGGGAGAATGGCATGAACCCGGGACATGGAGTTTGCAGTGAGCCAAGATTGTGCCACTGCACTCAAGCCTGGGCGACAGAGCTAGACTCCATCTCAAAAAAAAAAAAAATTGCCTGACTTAACACAGGCTCTTTGTAAAATGGATGATTTGGGCCGGGCGCGGTGGCTCAAGCCTGTAATCCCAGCACTTTGGGAGGCCGAGATAGGCGGATCATGAGGCCAGGAGATTGAGACCATCCTGGCTAACACGGTGAAACTCTGTCTCTACCAAAAAATACAGAAAAACTAGCCGGGCGAGGTGGTGGGCGCCTGTAGTCCCAGCTACTCGGGAGGCTGAGGCAGGAGAATGGCGTAAACTCGGGAGACGGAGCTTGCAGTGAGCTGAGATCTGCCACTGCACTCCAGCCTGGGTGACAGAGTGAGACTCCGTCTCAAAAAAAAAAAAAAAAAATGGCTGATTTGTTGAAATGACCTGAAGAAGCCTTTGTAACCCTTAAGCTATTGAGTTCTGAAATATGCAAGCTAGATAGATTATGCCATGGTAAGGACTGAGTCTTAATTTTATGACTAATATTTGGAAAGTGCTTTATCACCATAATTTTATTTGGGAATGAGCATTTTCAGTTTTCTTTTAATCCTTCCATATTTTGTGAACATGATCTGCCAAAGTGGTATGTATAAATCTAAGATTCATGATAATCTACTCAAATGTTGCTCTTACCCATTTTCCTCAAGATTTATTTATGATGGTATTGCCAGGTTCTTTGTGAAAGGTGACGAGGTCTCCAAATTCATGTTTCATTACGCTTGAGAGGAGTGGATGTGAGATTACCACCCACCTGAGAGTGTGGTGCCTTGAGATGAGTTCAGTACATTTCCAAGGATAGAGTTGTTGGAAAACACCATCTGGAAGGCATTTTCCCATGGTGGTGCCAAATTCTGCTTTCTCATAAATCTTGAAACAATTGGATATTTAACCTCTTGCCCAGTGGTGGGTTTAGTTGTACCCTAACTAAATTTAAAGAAAAGTGATACTTTTTTTTATAGGGCAACATCTTATTCTATAAAATAGAATACGTGTTTCTGAAAACTGGTAGTTGAGAGAGGAAATTCAGTAGATTTTAATGAGGGTGAAAAAAAAGAAAATCCAGTATAAAATGATGAGATATCAAGCAAGAATTTTTGTGTTACTACTAAATACACCAGTTTACCAGACCGATACCTTCAAGCAATTCTGAAAATTGAGTCTTGTAACCGACATTCATTTATAATATGTTCGTAATCAGAGCTGGGGGGACATACAACCAAATGGAACTTACAGGGCAGCCTTTATCGCCATTTAGAATGTGTATATATACAATTATTATTTTACATATTGGGGAGGTCTCCCTATGTTTGCTCATGCTGGTCTTGAACTCTGGGCCCAAGCTGTCCTCCTGCCTCAGCCTCCCAAATTGTTGGGATTATGGGTGTAAGCCATGGCACCCAGCCAAGTATATGTTTTTGTTTTTTTTTTTTTTGAGACAGAATCTGGCTCTGTCGCCCAGGCTGGAGTGCAGTGGTGCGATCTTGGCTCACTGCAAGCTCTGCCTCCCGGGTTCATGCCATTCTCCTGCCTCAGCCTCCCGAATAGCCGGGACTACAGGCGCCCGCCACCATGCCCGGTTAATTTTTTTGTATTTTTAGTAGAGACAGGGTTTCACTGTGTTCGTCAGGATGGTCTTGATCTCCTGACCTCGTGATCCGTCTGCCTCAGCCTCCCAAAGTGCTGGGATTACAGGCGTGAGCCACCGCGCCCAGCCAAGTATACGTTTTTTTTTGTTTTTGTTTTTGTTTTTTGAGGTGAAGTCTGGCTCTGTCGCCCAGGCTGGAGTGCAGTGGCAGGATCTCAGCTCACTGCAACCTCTGCTTCCCAGGTTCCAGCAATTCTCCTGCCTCAGCCTCCCAAGTAGCTAGGATTACAGGTGCCCACCACCATGCCTGGCTAATTTTTGTATTTTTAGTAGAGATGTGGTTTTGCCATGTTGGCCAGGCTGGTCTCAAACTCTTAACCTCAGGTGATCTGCCTCCCAAAGTGCTGGGATTACAGGGTGAGCCACCACGCCCGGCTGTTTTTATCTAAAAGAACAAAAGGCTCTTTACTCCCATGCTCACTGTAGCAGGAGTTTTCGCCTGATTTTTTTTTTTTTTTTTTTTTTTTTTTGAGATGGAGTCTTGCTCTGTCACCCAGGCTGGAGTGCAGTGCATGATCTCAGTTCACTGCAAGCTTTGCCTCCTGGGTTCACGCCATTCTCCTGCCTCAGCCTCCCGAGTAGCTGGGACTACAGGCGTCCACCACCACGCCCCGGCTAATTTTTTGTATTTTTAGTAGAGACGGAGTTTCACCGTTTTAGCCAGGATGGTCTCGATCTCCTGACCTCGTGATCCGCCTGCCTCGACCTCCCAAAGTGCTGGGATTACAGGATTGAGCCACCACGCCAGGCCTGATTTTTTTTTTTTTGAGACAAGAGTCTGCCTCTGTTGCCCAGGCTGGAGTACAGTGGCACCATCTCCACTCACTGCAGCCTCTGCCTCCCTGGTTCGAGCGCTTCTTCTGCCTAAGCCTCCTGAGTAGCTGGGATTATAGGTGTGCACTGCCTTACCTGGCTAATTTTTGTATTTTTAGTAGAGATGGTGTTTCACATGTTGGCCACGCTGGTCTTGAACTCCTGACGTCAAGTGATCTGCCTGCCTCAGCCTCCCAAAGCCTTGAGATTACAGCCATGAGCCGTTGTGCCCAGCCTCTTGGCCTGATTTTTAAAAGATCATGAACTAGAGCTGTGCTAGCCAATGGGAGAACATTTCTTCCCTCCATTCTCTCTTCTGTTAATAAAGTTTGTGTTGTCTGTATGTGGCTTGTTAATGATGGGGGTGTTAACGACCATAGTTAATCTTTCTTTTCAACTCTTTCCTAATCTAGTCTCTTAAACAGACATTTAAAAAGCTTTTAACTCCTCTTGAATTGGGTGCTCATGGGCTTTTGGTGGAGGTGGAGTGATAGTTATCAGCCCATTTAACAAAACCTGAGACAGCCAGGAAAGCTGTAATGTGAATCTCTATGCTATGTTTTTGTTAAAATGCCACATGGCTAATACTTTAGAAATCATAAATCCACCACTGCAAGAAAACATCTTTATAGAGGATAGTTTAGTTTTATGCTGTTTGTGTTACATACCTAAGACCATCAGTACTTCAAGCTCCATAAAGAGCAAGAAACATAGAGCAGATTAAAATGTTTTTGTAAGTTTGGTTTGTTTTCATCTGTTTTATTTGTTGCAATAAGGCTATATATAGAGGATGCCTTGAAGACTGCTGTAGCTGACAATTTAATCTTCACCTAAGTCACTGTCTCCCTAAGGGCCTTAAGGAAAAGTGGGAATTTCACAAGTCTGTGCCAACTGCAACCACTCATCAATGGCGTATTTAATTAATCCATGTGATAGGGAGCTTTGCATATGTACTCTCCTCTGCTCTTTAACCCTGGCTTACTTCCTAAAGGATTTTGCCTTGTTAGGGGGCTTATAGAATTTATGTTGAAACTCTAAAATGGAGAGCACATTGATTATGCATCTTGACATTTGGTTTGATTACCATGTTTAAATAATTCAGTGGGTAGTTCAGCGAGGTAGCTTACCAATTGGCTTTCTTTTTCTTTCTTTTTTTTTTTTTGAGACAGAGTTTCACTCTTGTCTCCCAGGCTAGAGTGCAATGGCGCGATCTTGGTTTACAGAAACTCCACCTCCCAGGTTCAAGCGATTCTCCTACCTCAGCCTCCCCAGTAGCTGGGATTACAGGCACCTGCCACCACACCTGGCTAATTTTTGTATTTTTAGTAGAGACGGGGTTTCGCCATGTTGGCCAGCCTGGTCTCAAACTCCCGACCTCAGGTGATCCACCCGTCTTGGCCTCCCAAAGTGCTGGGATTACAGGCGTGAGCCACTGCGCCCAGCTGGCTTTCATTCTTAATAAAAAGAAAGCTTAGTGAAAGATCTAGAATTATGCGTACTTTTGCTCATAAGTGGTGATTAAAATTAAATGGCTATAACAAGATGTAAGAAAAGCCACGGGAATTGGTATTGAGAAGTAGTGACTGCTTTGTAGGGGTAAGGCAGGAGGATTGCTTCAGCCCAGGAGTTTGAGACCAGCTTGGGCAACACAGTGAGACTGCATCTCACCAAAAATTAAAAAAATGTAGCCAGGCATGGTGGTGTGCCCCAGTGGTCTCTACTCAGGAGGTGAGAGGATTGCTTGAGCCCAGGAGTTTGAGGCTGCAATGAACTGTCCGCGTCACTGCACTACAGCCTGAACAACAGAACGAGACCCTGTCTCAAAAAAGAAATGACTGGAGGGATGAGAGTAGAGCCTGAACTGGACAAAGCAGACAGATACCAGGGACCCTGTGTAGGTTGTTCCAGGATTAAATGGTCAATGCCAAGGGCTAACCATTACCTCTTTTTTTTTTTTTTTTTTAATTGAGACGGAGTCTCGTACTGTCGCCCAGGCTGGAGTACAGTGGTGTGATCTCGGCTCACTGCAAGCTCCACCTCCTAGGTTCATGCCATTCTCTTGCCTCAGCCTCTGGAGTAGCTGGGACTACAGGTTCCTGTCATCACACCCGGCTAATTTTTTGTATTTTTAGTAGAGACGGGGTTTCACCGTGTTAGCCAGGATGGTCTTGATCTCCTGACCTCATGATTCACCCGCCTCGGCCTCCCAAAGTGTTGGGATTACAGGCGTGAGACACTGTGCCCAGCCTTTTTTTTTTTTTTGAGATGGAGTCTTGCCCTGTTGTCCAGGCTGGAGTGCAGTGGTGCCATCTCAGCTCACTGCAACCTCTGTCTCCCAGTTTAAGTGATTCTCCTGCCTCAGCCTTCTGAGTAGCTGGGATTACAGGTGCATAACTGCGTCAGCCTCCTGTGTAGCTGGGATTACACCACGCCTGACTAATTTTTGTGTGTCTTTAGTACAGACGGGGGTTTCACCATATTGACCAGGCTGGTCTTGAACTCCTGACCTCATGATTCACCTGCCTCCGCCTCCCATAGTGCTGGGATTATAGGCAGGAGCCACTGTGCCCGGCCTACCTCTTGTTTTTCTGGGTTGCCTTAGCTTGCTTGTGATGCCCTCTCTGTAATTACTGGGGGCTGAATTTTTTTTTGTTTGTTTTTGAGACGAAGTTTCGCCCTTGTTGCCCAGGCTGGAGTGCAATGGCTCAATCTTGGCTCACTGCAACCTCCACCTTCTGGGTTCGAGCGATTTTCCTGCCTCAACTTCCCGAGTAGCTGGGATTACAGGTGCCTGCCACAATGCCTGGCTAATTTTTGTATTTTTAGTAGAGACAGGGTTTCACCATGTTGGCCAGGTTGGTCTGGAACTTCTGACCTCAGGAGATCTGCCCGCCTCAGCCTCCCAAAGTGCTGGGATTACAGGCGTGAGCCACCGCACCCAGCCTCTTTTCTCATCTCTATGGGCCTTAGGTGCTGTAATCTATCTATAGTTACTGGGTAGCTTTACCAGATAGTTCCTATCTATATTTAAGAGAGAAGGCTGAGAGCAATTATTCCTGAAAGACTCTAGAAATTTGAGAAGCTGCTCACCCTTTCCTTTGGAGATTTCCACAAGGATAAGGTTGTGTTCAGAGGCTCATCTTCTTTTCCTCTGTCATCGTATTGGGATTCTACCTTAATCACTCCATCATCCTGCCAACCGTGTCTCATTTCTCATGCTAGAAAGCTCCCTCCCCCTAAGCTCAGTGTGAACCACCAGTCTTGATGCTTTATCTGGTCCAGGCTCTAGCCCTTAAATTGTTTGACTGGCTTTGTGTTTCATTTGACCCTAATACTCTGGGTCGCACTGTCTAAAAGAGAATTATGTCCCCTCCGATGTCTGAGTGCATTTCTCATTTCTTACTGCTGCTCCTGAGCAGATCTGTAACTTCAAGGTTAAGATACGACACATTCCATCAGAAGTATGTCGTCATCCTTGCCAGCTTCTGATCTGTGACTGTCCAGGAGATTTACAAGACAATTGCATGCCATCCTTTAAAGAATATTATGGTTGGACTCTGACTCCTGGCATCAGGCCTAATTTGATTTGTCAGTGGTTACAAAACCCATTTCCCAAAAAGAAAAGGACCTCAGCCCATGTGCCCTTTAGGCAGTTCTTAAGGGTGGAAAGGAGGGAATTGAACTCAATCTTTATTTCCTGATGTTTTGTGGGGAGGAGTGGACACCAGAATATTTTTGTCTCTTTCCTCTTTAAATTCACTTTTCTTTCTCTGAAAGATTTCCCCAAAATGTTAGTATTGCTGTCATTCTTTCCTGTTCCTTATTCCTTCACAGAGTTACTATTAGTCTTTTCATTCTGCCATCTTTAAAGTTTGTCTGAGTTTTAAGGAATAAGTATTTTGCCCTTGAGAGAGAACATACCTACCCTGTTCTCTGAAGGTTTATTCGTTTTCTAGTGCCTAGTTAACAAAGACACTGTTCCTCATTTTCTTGCTATCTACTAATGTGTTCAGCTGCAGGAGTTACTGCATGTGATTTGGTTTACTAGCTTAGGAATTTGGAAGGTCACATATTTTCTTCTGCTGTTGTATTCAGCCCTGACATATTTTTACAGAAGGTTCTCTTTGGGGGACTTAATAGATCTTTGGTTTCAACATAAACTCACTTTTTCCCTAGGAGGTAGGTAGGGTGGGTAGTACAGATTTATTTAGCCTGTTTAAATGATGCCGGGGTTAGATGGAAAATTTATTTACTCAAGATCACACATGGCAAGTTAATCAGAGTCAGGATCCTGTTTCAATGTTTGGTATTGTTTTCATATCCCTTAATTATGAAAAGTTTAAAACAAAAGGTAAGAAGAGTTGAAAATGCAGTTTTAATCGGAGGTTTGCTGATGATCCATTCCAATTTGAGGAAATCTTTTGTAATTAAAAAATTTCTGGATGGGTGCGGTGGCTCATGCCTGTAATCCCAGCACTTTGGGAGGCTGAGGCGGGTGGATCACGAGATCAGGAAATCGAGACCATCCTGGCCAATGTGATGAAACCCCATCTCTACTAAAAATAACAAAAATTAGCTGGGCGTGGTGGCACATGCCTGTAATCCCAGCTACTTGGGAGGCTGAGGCAAGAGAATCCCTTGAACCAGGGAGCTGGAGGTTGCAGTGAGCCGAGATCGCGCCACAGCACTCTAGCCTGGTGACAGAGCGAGACTCCGTCTCAAAAAAAAAAAAAGAAAAAAAAAGTTCTCCTTTGGTCTTACACCCTATGGTTTCTTCTGTTTGACAGCCAAAATAGTCACCGTTCTATGCTTCTTCTCAACTGCGTTCTTTCTTATTTATTTATTTATTTTTTTGAGACAGAGGTTTGCTCTTGTTGCCCAGGCAGGAGTGCAGTTGCGCAATCTCGGCTCACTGCAACCTCTGCCTCCCAGGTTCAAGCGCTTCTCCTGCCTTAGCCTCCCCAGTAGCTGTGATTACAGGCATGTGCTACTATGCCTGGCCAATTTTTGTATTTTTAGTAGAGATGGGGTTTCACCATGTTGGTCAGGCTGGTCTCGAACTCCTGACCTCCGGTAATCCATCCGCTTCGGCTTCCCAAAGTGCTGGGATTACAGGTGTGGGCCACCGTGCTTGGCTCAACTGAGTTCTTTGCTTTTGATTGTCCCTTTTTCTTACTCTCCTATGGCAGCCGCTTCTGGCTTTAAAGTTCCCATATCTATAAAGCAGAGTAGTTTTGAACCTCTCAAAAATGTTCTTTAGAGCCAGAAGAATGGAAAACTTACAGTATTTCAAGTCTCTGTATGTCTTTTTTATTTATCCCAGTACTCCTTTTCTCAAGTATTGGGACATACTGATACAGAGAGTTGTACATTAATAATGTATCAGGTGATGAATAATTATTTAAAAATCTGTTTCATAACATTATAGAACAACCTAGAATTGGTTTTAATTTATCAACCATTAGGTTGTGGCAGAACCGCTCTCCTCTTTTTTTTTAAACTTCTTAGGAATTTTTTTCCACCTAAATTTATTTTATTTTATTTTTTTGAGACAGTCTCACTCTTGTCGCCCAGGCTGGATTGCAGTGGCGCGATCTTGGCTTACTGCAACCTCCGCGTCCCAGGTTCAAGCGATTGTCCTCCCTCAGCCCCCTGAGTAGCTGGGACTATATGCGCCTGCCACCGTGCCTGGTTAATTTTTTTGTATTTTTAGTAGAGACGGGGTTTCACCATGTTGGTCGGGCTAGTCTCGAACACCTGACCTCAAATGATTGCCCTGCCCCGGCCTCCCAAAGTTCTGGGATTGCAGGCATGAGCCACTGTGCCCGGCCCTCCACCTGTAATTTTAGTTAAAAGTTTTTTTTTTTTTTTTTTTTTGGTTGGTGTTTTGGTAGTGCTTCATGTCTTTGGATTTTGTCTCTAGTAATCACCCCAAAGAAGGAAAGTTATATAGTGTCTTTAAAATACTTCCCTTCCCCTGTTTCCTGTTATTTTTCCCCTCAAGCAATTTTAATTAACTTCTGTGACAGATGGTAAAATGGGGTTGCCCGAAGTGCTCTGGTGAGCTGTATTAAGTGATGGGTGGTTTGTACTGATCGTGTTGTAGAAGGATCGAGCCTTTCCCCTCCCCCCTTCAGTTGAGCTGTAATCTTGTTAGATGATCTTAAAATGCTATTGATTAATTTACAGTGCTGTTAGAGGAATAAGCATAAATACTGGATTTAAAACCTAAGAAGTAATTCCCTTGAGCTCTGAATGCCTTAGCCTTGAGGCCAAGAGAGGTACCTTCCAACTTCTCCACCCAGTCTTCACTGAAAAGGAAAGTTAAGCCTTTTAACTTTTCCATTTGCTTCTCCCCCTTAGTGTAGTACTGCTGCCAGTTGCTATGGCAACGGACTGGGACAGCTGCGCAGTGGCGCCCAGGCAGCTGGGTGGGGGCGGGGGAGCTGCCAGCCCGCCAAGACCCAGACCTGGGAGGGAGGCCCCTCCTGTTAGCCCAGAGGGAAAGAAAGAACTGGGGCGATCCGGTAGGTAAAGGAGGGAACCCCCATTCATTTTCTACCTTTGGGGCTTCTCTTCTGCATGAAGGTATAAAGGGAGATTTTCCTTTTCTCTCCCTCAAAATGAAGAACACATGTAAATCCTTGTTTTTCCTGGTGAGGCAGGGGAGGCCATAGCCACAATGCTTAACTGCATGCATCTAACATGGGGCTGGTTTTAACCCCAGCGCTCTGACCTAAACTGCTCAGCTCCCGGAAATTCCAAGGTGAGTGGGGGTGGGGGTGGGGTACTCTCCCTGGCATATGACATTTCCTGTCTCTGGTGAGGTTGGAGGCTGTTTCATTTTAAATAAACCACATAAAATATTTTCTTGAAGCTTAGGACTCTTCTAAATTCACGGAAAAATTATTTTCAACCCCCCGCACCTACATTTTCCTACTACCTCTTCCAAATAGAGTATTTTAATAAAAACTTAGTCTTATAGGGCAGTAATGGGTATAGGCAGTATTTTAGGTGGGCAGACCTATTGCTAATAAGTTCTGGGGATATGGTTTCCAACTATATATTCTTGTAATAATTTTTAAAATTTTGCTAATTTGAAGTGAATTGATAATTGCCACTTTTTATGTGACTTGAACATCATTCTGAGATTAGTAGTGGGCCCTCCCTTACCCAGTGGTTTTCTGGTCATGGTGGAAATATTTACAGGGTGCTGATAAACATCTTTAAAGATTACAGGAAAACAATAATGGAGTTCAGCTAAGAAAACAATTTCTGCTACTCTGTAATCCAGACTGTAGGCGCCATTTAGCATGGTTAAGGAAAAATTCTTAAAAATGATTGTGGAACAGCAACATGGGAATTTTTAAAACTAGATTCTCTGTTGAGTACCCCCTGGTGTGCATATTTCTGAGCTTAACTCAATTTCCATTTGTGTTTCCTTGCTTCAGCTTTCCTTGGGCCTATGAATGGTTCCTCTGTATTTTGAGGAGGCTTCATGTTGATGCTGAGTCTGGGGCCAGACTTCTTTTTCCTCCTCCTCTTCCTTTGGCCCTGAGTCAACTTCAGTTAAGAGGAGAGGTACTTTCTTAACTATTTGGATTAGTTACATCTTGGGAATTACTGAACAATCTAGTGACTAATTTTGAATTTTAGGACTGAAAATTTTTTTCTCTTTTCTGCCTCCCTCCCATCCCCAAATTAGCTTTCTAAAAAGGAAGCTTAGTGTGTTTGAGATGTCAGCCTTACTTTTGTGAGCTGATGGATACTCTGAAGGGACAAGCTCAATTTGTTTAAGGGAAATGTACCAAGTCACTGAAAATGTGGTGAAAGATGCCTGAGCAAGCCTTTTTTTTGCTGGTAAGAGATTGGGCAAGATGCTCAGAGCACAGAAAACCCATATTTTAGTGGCTTTTCTTTTTTCATTTTTATAAAGACCCTTATTCACCTTGGAGAAAAAGGTTTTAATTTTATCTTGGTTCATTTAACTGAAGATTTTGCACATTTCTGTTTGAGTTCCTGGCTTGTAAATAGCTATAAACATAGCCAGGAATAACATACCACACTACTTGTCTTTTGGAATCTGGAATAGAAGAGTTAGACATTTGTGCCTTCTAATAATTTTGGTCTCTTTAGCCGAAGAGAAGGTTGTAGCTGAGGAAGTGAAGACTGATTCCTTTTTAAATTAAATTCTTAGGACTCATTTGTAGAATGATTTGAGACTCAAGAGCAGGGCACATGGCAACTTGGTGTTATCCCCTTTTCATCCCATCAAGAAGAGACAAAGTTTTTAACTCTTCACATGGATTCTAACCATTTTGTCTTTTGCCTTTACAGGGACCCGGTGGCCTTAGTCTTTCAGGTGGAACGGTGTGCAACATGGGAAAGAAAACCAAGCGGACAGCTGACAGTTCTTCTTCAGAGGATGAGGAGGAGTACGTTGTGGAGAAGGTGCTAGACAGGCGTGTAGTTAAGGGACAAGTGGAATATCTACTGAAGTGGAAAGGCTTTTCTGAGTAAGTTCCTTTTTTTCCCCAGGCTTTGGTACTCTGTAGAGATAGATACCTTTGGTTTATTTCCTTAGGAATCACGAGCATCTTTGTCTTTTTCTTCCCCCTCCCGCACTCTTCCTAAGAGTTAGAAGACACAGCAGTAAACAAAACAAAATCTCCCCGCTTGTGGAGCTTATGTGCTAATGATACTGCTTTTGAAAGGCAGTATAATGAATTGGTTAGGAGCACAGACTAGGGAGTCAGATTGCCTGGATCTAGATTCTAACTCCATCACTTATGATACAAACTGGATAGCCTTGGCTAATTTCCTTAATCATTTTATCTCCTCAGTGAAATAAGGATAAACAGTAGTGCTTATAAGGCCAGGCGCGGTGGCTTGTACTCTTAATCTCAGCACTTTGGGAGGCTGAGGCGGGCGGATCACCTGAGGTCAGGAGTTTGAGACCCTCCTGGCCAACATGGTGAAACCCCATCTACTAAAAATTAAAAAATTAGCTACTGGGGAGGCTGAGGTAGGAGAATCACTTGAACTCAGGAGGCAGAGGTTGCAGTGAGCCAGGATTGCGCCACTGCACTCCAGCCTGGGTGACTGTGTTTTCAGTAGAGGCAGGGTTTTGCCATGTTGTTCAGGCTGGTCTGGAACTTCCAGGCTCAAGTGAGCCACCTGCCTTGGCCTCCCAAAGTGCTGGGATTACAGGTGTGAGCCAACATGCCCGGCTGTGAAATTAATTTTAATAATATTTTATTTAACCTAGTATATGAAAAATACTATTTCAGCGTTAATCAGTACAAAAGTTATTAATGAAATTTTGTGTGTGTGTGTGCTAAGACTTGAAAATCTGGGATATATTTTACACTTTATAGTGCATCTCCATTCAAACTAGCTGCATTTCAAATAGGCAGATGTGGCTAGTGGTTACCATATTGGATGGCACAGCTCTGCAGTATAGGACCTAAATACACTGAAAGATACAGTGGTTTACCAATACTTTTGGATAAAGGCTATGTGTCAAGAACCTTTGAAACATACAGGAGGTTATTTCATTACATGATCAAAGTTTCTCATCTGGAGAATTATTGGCGTTGTAGGTGGGATCATTCACGCATTTTGCAGGATGCTTAGCATCTCTAGCACCCAGAGTGCAAGTATGGGTAGCACAACAATCAGAAGATGCCCTCTTTCTAGAGAGGAGTGGTATCACAGCTTCCACCAGTGATGAGAACTGTTGAGTTTGAGAGACCTCTAGAGCACTAACAGATAGGAACTAAAGTAACACCTGAAGATTTTGAAGATGTTTATTGGGCCCATTGAATCACCACTGGAAATATTTTGGGATGTTTGAAAGATACTTGAAACTCTTTCTCTGTCATTGAGCTACTGGTACCGTACCATAGATGAAAGGGGGAAAGATAAGGTTTGGGGTAGACAAATTAAACATTGGTCCTTTTTCAGAAATGCCCTGGATTTCATGAAAGACTGGAACAAATCAGCATTGTCTATAACTGAATGCCTACTTTGTGCTAGACAGTGATCAGATTCTACCTCTCGTGCTTCTTTTGATTCTCATAAAAGCATTTAGAGTCCAGGTGTGGTGGTGTGTACCTGTAGTCCCAGCTACTAGGGAGGCTGAAGTGGGAGGATTGCTTGAGTCCAGGAGTTCTGGGCTATAGTGCACTAAACGGATCAGGTGTCTGCATTAAGTTTGGCATCAATGGCCGGGCGCAGTGGCTCAAGCCTGTAATCCCAGCACTTTGGGAGGCCGAGACGGGCAGATCACGAGGTCAGGAGTTCGAGACCATCCTGGCTAACACGGTGAAACCCCGTCTCTACTAAAAAAAAATACAAAAAAAAAATAAAGCTAGCTGGGCGAGGTGGCTGGCGCCTGTAGTCCCAGCTACTCGGGAGGCTGAGGCAGGAGAATGGCATAAACCCGGGAGGCGGAGCTTGCAGTGAGCTGAGATCCGGCCACTGCACTCCAGCCTGGGCGACAGAGCGAGACTCCGTCTCAAAAAAAAAAAAAAGTTTGTTATCAATATAGTGACCTCCCAGGAGTGAGGGACCAACAGGTTGCCTAAGGAGGAGTGAACCAGAGCAGGTCAGAACTCCTGTTCTGAGCATTAGTGAGATTAGGCCTATGAATAGCCACTGCACTCCTGTCTGGTTAACATAGCAAGACCCTGCCTCTTCAAAAACTTTAATTTTTTTTAATTTAAATTTTTACATATTTTTATCTTTACAATAGAGACAGGGTCTCACTGTGTTACCCAGGCTGGTCTCGCATTCTTGGGTTCAACCAGTCTGCCTGCCTTGGCCTCTCGAAGTGCTGGGATTATAGGTGTGAATCACTGTCCCTGGCCAACCCAGGCTCTTTTTAAATCATACTATGTTGTCTTTTGGGTGGAAACCGAAGTAGAAGCAGCAGTGCCAAAGTGTTAGGAAAAGGGATAATCCCCTTATAGGACTGGCTTTCCTAGTTTTCAATAGACTCCTCCCAACCCCCAAGTCTATTTGGCTTGTGTTATAGTGTTGGTACACCTTTCAATATTAGTATGTTAATTTCCTCTGGAATGGTAAACTATGTGGTATGTGGGTTTTGGGGAAAGTTACTGTGTGAGGAATTTTTTTTCTTGACTTTTTTTTTTTTTGAGATGGAGTCTCGCTCTGTCACCCAGGCTGAAGTGCAGTGGCGCGATCTCAGCCCACTGCAAGCTCCGCCGCCTCCCAGGTTCATGCCGCCCCAGCCTCCCTAGAAGCTGGGACTATAGGCGCCCACCACTAGGCCCGGCTAATTTTTTTGTATTTTTAGTAGAGACGGGGTTTCACTGTGTTCGCCAGGATGGTCTCGATCTCCTGACCTCGTGATCTGCCTGCCTCGGCCTCCCAAAGTGCTGGGATTACAGGCGTGAGCCACCGCGCCCAGCCAACTTTTTTTTTTTTTTTTGAGACAAGAGTTTCGCTCTTATTGCCCAGGCTAGAGTGCAATGGCGCGATCTCGGCTCCCTGTAACCTCCCTCTCCCGGGTTCAAACGATTCTCCTGCCTCAGCCTCCCGATTAGATGGGATTACAGGTGCCTGCCACCACACCCATCTAATTTTTGTATTTTTAGTAGAGATGGGGTTTCACCATGTTGGCCAGGCTGGTCTCGAACTCCTGACCTCAGGTGATCTACCTGCTTCCACCTCCCAAAGTGCTGGGATTAGAGACGTGAGCCACCCTGCCCGGCTGAGGAATTTTTTTTTTCTGCTGAGAGAAGGGATATAAAGGAGAAGCTTTCCCATTTTAGCTCAAATTATTTAGAAATAAATTTTGTCTCAATATTGTGTTCCTTTTGTAGAAACTTGTTTAGGTCGAGAGTAAATAGCTCAGATTTTTCCATCTTTCTGCTTTCTACTTGAGTCAGGTTATTATGGCATGTGTTCAAATCATTCCCATCTGAAGAAACCTTATTATTATTATTTTTTTTGAAATGGAGTTTCACTCTTGTTGCCCAGGCTGGAGTGCAATGGCTCGAACTCAGCTCACCACAACCTCCTGCCTCCCAGGTTCAAGCGATTCTCCCGCCTCAACCTCCTGAGTAGCTGAGATTACAGGAAGGCGCCACCATGCCTGGCTCATTTAGTATTTTTAGTAGAGATGGGGTTTCACCAATTTGGTCAGGCTGGTCTCAAACTCCCGACCTCAGATGATCTGCCTGAATTGACCTTCCAAAGTGCTGGGATTATAGGCGTGAGCCACCGCGCCCAGCAAGAAACCTTATTTAAAATAAACAAAGGCCAGGCGCAGTGGCTCACGCCTGTAATCCCATCACTTTGGGAGGCCGAGACAGGCAGATCAGTTGAGGTCAGGAGTTCGAGACCAGCCTGGTCAACATGAGGAAGCCCCATGTTGGGTGAAATTAGCTGGATGTGGTGGTGGGTACCTGTAATCCCAGCTACCCGGGATGCTGGGGCAGGAGAATCACTTGAACCCAGGAGGCGGAGGTTGCAGTGAGGCGAGATCACGCCATTGCACTCCAGCCTGGGCGACAAGAAAACTCCATCTCAAAAAATAATAAAAAATAGGCCGGGCACCGTGGCTCATGCCTGTAATCCCAGCACTTTGGGAGGTCGAGGCGGGCGGATCACGAGGTCAGGAAATCAAGACTATCTTGGATAACATGGTGAAACCTCGTCGCTACTAAAAATACAAAAAAATTAGCCGGGCATGGTGGCGGGCGCCTGTAAGCCCCAGCTACTCCGGAGGCTGAGGTAGGAGAATGGCGTGAACCTGGGAGGCGGAGCTTGAAGTGAGCCGAGATCGCACCACCGCGCTCCAACCTGGGCGACAGAGCCAGACCCCATCTCAAAAAAAAAAAAAAAAAAAAAAAAAAAAAAAAAAAAAAAAAAAAAAAATAAAACCAACAAAAAAAAAA
>NW_016814460.1:589509-593381 GCF_001698545.2 Rhinopithecus bieti
TCGGCTCCCAAAGTGCTGGGATTACAGGCTTGAGCCACCGCGCCCGGCCAGGACTTAGTTATCTTAGAGAAAGAGGATCATTGGTGAATTTTTTAAGAATAGAAAGGGGCTTGGAAATGTTTTGTTTTGAGACAGAGTCTTGCTCTGTTGCCCAGGCTGGAGTGCAGTGACTTGATCTCAGCTCACTGCAGTCTCCCGCTTCCTGGCTTCAAATGAATCTCCTGCCTCAGTAGTAACTGGGATTATAGGTGCACGCCACCACGCCCGGCTGATTTTTGTATTTTTAGTAGAGACGGGGTTTCACCATGTTGGTCAGGCTGGTCTTGAACTCCTGACCTCGTGATCTGCCTGCCTCGGGCTCCCAAAGTGTTGAGATTACAGACATGAGCCACCATGCCTGGCCGGGGCTTTGAAATGTTTGCCATGTCTCTTCCTTTTTTCTTTTTTCTTTTTTTTTTGGAGACAGTTTCTCTCTGTCACCCAGGCTAGAGTGCAATAGTGTGATCTTGGCTCACTGGAACCTCCACCTCCTGGGTTGAAGTGTTTCTCCTGCCTCAGCCTCCCAAGTAGGTGAGATTACAGGCACACGCCACCATGCCTGGTTAATTTTTTGTATCTTTAGTAGAGACAGGGTTTCACCATGTTGGCTGGGCTCGTCTCAAACCCCCCTGACCTTGTGATCCGCCCGCCTTGGCCTCCCAAAGTGCTGGGATTATAGGCATGAGCCACTGCGCCGGCCCTTTTTTTTGTTCCAGTGATAGCATTTGCTTTCAATCGTTGATAATCTTTTTTTGCAGTGAAAATCATATAATATACAATTAAATATTTTATTTATTTTTATTTATTTATTTATTTTGAGACAGAGTCTTGCTCTGTCACCTAGGCTGGAGTGCAGGGGCATGATCTTAGCTTACTGCAACCTTCAATTCACCTCCTGGGTTCAAGCGATTCTCCTGTCTCAGCCTCCTGAGTAGCTGGAATTACAGGCATGTGCCACCACAGCCAGCTAATTTTTGTATTTGTATTTGTATTTTTTATTTATTTATTTTTTTGAGATGGAGTTTCACTCTTGTTGCCCAGGCTGGAGTTCAATGGCATGATCTTGGCTCACTGCACGCTCCGTCTCCTGGGTTCAAGTGATTCTCCTACCTCAGCCTTCCAGAGTAGCTGGTATTACAGGCATGCACCAACATGCCCAGCTAGTTTTGTTTTTTTAGTAGAGAGGGTGTTTCTCCACGTTGGTCAGGCTGGTCTTGAACTCTGGAACTCAGGTGATCCGCCTGCCTTGGCTTCCCAAAGTGCTGGGATTACAGGTGTGAGCCACTGCGCCTGGCTCAATTAACAATTTTAAAGTGTACAGTTCAGTGGCATTTATATTCTCTCAATCTATTATTTCTACATACTTGACATACAAAATTAATTTTTGTATTTTCTTCAGTTTTGGAAAGTGTATTTATGAAATTTTGGTTTGATTTAGTTGCTTTAATCCTTCTGATCTTTAGCTCTCAAGTAAGTAGAATAAGCACTGTTACTGCCTCTCTCTTTTTTCATTTGTGTGTGGGCGCATAAATACACACACTCTTCCATCTCCTCCCGCCCCCAGCTTCCACTCCTTTCATTTATTTCAAGGTTATGAAGCCTTTTGTGGTGAAGGATGTATCATACACTTTACATTTAATAAAAGCATAAGTCTACTTCGGAATCTTCCAGCCTTCCAGAGTAGCAGCCACAATCATCCCTATTTATCTTCATTCTAATTAGATATATACTATACCTTTCTAGAACATTAGTTCTCAACCCTGTCTACACATCATAATCACCTGAGGGGTACATTAAAAAAATTTCTAGTGCCTAAGATGCACCCCAGACCAGTAAAATTAGAATTTTTTTTTTTTTTTTTTGACAGAGTCTTGCTCTGTTGCCTAGCCTGGAGTGCAGTGGCACGATCTCACTGCAACCTCCGCCTCCTGGGTTCAAGCGATTCTCCTGCTTCAGCCTTCCTAGTAGCTGGGACTACAGGCACATGCCACCACACCTGGCTAATTTTTTGTATTTTTAGTAGAGACAGGGTTTTACCATGTTAGCCAGAATGGTCTCAATCTCCTGACCTGGTGATCCAACCGCCTCGGCCTCCCAAAGTGCTGTGATTACAGGCATGAGCCACCATGCCTGGCCTCTGTCATTTTTAAAAAAGAGCTGTCTGAATAATCTGACTTAGAAGCACTGGCCAGTGCAGAGAGTTTTGTTCTTAGGCCAGGTTCTGAAGCTGACGACCTTGAGAACAACCCCCACATGTCCCTTACATCATAATGTTCATCTGGGGCCCCGATAGCATTCTTAGCAGTACTGGCTGCTGTCAGGTAGACAGCTGGGATGGTAGGTGATTGTATGTTTTAAAGGTACAGGAGGGGATTGTGTA
Organism: Rhinopithecus bieti; assembly: GCF_001698545.2. Classification (NCBI taxonomy): domain Eukaryota; kingdom Metazoa; phylum Chordata; class Mammalia; order Primates; family Cercopithecidae; genus Rhinopithecus; species Rhinopithecus bieti. Next base: position 591,929 of record NW_016814460.1, read on the forward strand.
TCTTTTTTAAGACCCCTGGAGAAGAAATTTGTTAGTTTGCATTATGCCTGATTTAAGATTACTGCCTGTATGATGATTTTAGCATTTTCTTCGCCCCGGCTCCTTTTCAGCAGCTTGAACATTTTTCTTCCATTTGCCTCCCCTTCCCTCCCTATGTAGCAAACTGTTTTCAGTTGCCAGTTATGATTTACAACTTAGTCCATGTGCCAGCATTCCAGCTGTGAGCAGCTGTGTGAACATCTGGGAACTTCTTCCCTGTAAGCGCCCCTAAAAGAGGCTGTGTTTTTAAAAGTCAGTATCTCTCATTGATCCATGCATGGAATTTCCTTCCAGTTGTGGATTTTGGTATCTTTGGGGACCACCCGGACCCCAAATGCTTTGTATATCTCAGAAGAAAGCAAGTGAACATAAGATCAAAGAGATTTTATTATGAAAATCAGGCAGTAGATATTTAGTTCATTTGGGCACCTCTAAATCTTTTTTTTGTGTTGCCACTGGAGAGGCTAACATTATCTTCCATAATAAAGTTTTTTAAAGTTCCCTAGTTTAGACCAGGTGTGGTGGCTCACACCTGTAATCCCAGCACTTTGGGAGGCTGAGGCATGTGGGTCACTTGAGGCCAGGAGTTCGAGACCAGTGTGGTCAACATGGTGAAACCCTGTCTCTACTGAAAATACAAAAATTAGTCAGGCGTAACCGGGTGTGATGGCTCACGCCTGTAATCTCAGCACTTTGGGAGGCCGAGGTGGGGTGGATCACCTGAGGCCAGGAGTTTGAGACCAGCCTGGTCAACATGGTGAGACCCCCGTCTCTACTAAAAATGGAAAAATTAGCCAGGTGCGGTGGCATGCACCTGTAATCCCAACTACTCGGGAAGCTGAGGCAGGAGAATCACTTGAACCTGGCAGGCAGAGGCTGCAGTGAGCCGAGATTGCGCCTCTGCACTTTAGCCTGGGCAACAGAGGGAGACTGTCTCAAAAAAAAAAAAAAAAAAATTATCTGGCTTGTATAAAATTTTGCTTTTTGGCTCTCATCAGTATTATTACACCTGGATTAGAACCTGTGCTCCTTGTCTAGATTGTATTACTGCATTTAGACCAAGTTTCAATACTCATCAATTATCAAATTTTCTTCTTTCTGTCTTAAGAGACAGGTTCTCACTATGTTGCCCACCATGGAGCACAGTGGCATGATCATAGCTCACTGCAGCCTCGAACTCCTGGGCCCAAGGGATCCTCCCACCTCAGCCTCCTGAGTTGGAGTAGCACACTTCAGGTGTGCACCACTGTGCCCAGCTAATTTACAGAGACAGTTGCCTATGCTGGTCTTCAACTCCTAGTCTCAAGCAATCCTCCTGTCTCAGCCTCCCAAAGTGCTGGGATTACAGGCATGAGTCACTGCACCAAGCCAGTTTTTTGTTTTTGTTTTCTTTTTTTTTTTTTTTTTTTTTTTT
>NW_016814460.1:596151-599035 GCF_001698545.2 Rhinopithecus bieti
CCTTTGTTTTGTTTTCAATCACAGTCCAGTTCTGCCTTCTAATGCTAGCAATCATCTACATCCAGAGGGGATAGGCACTGACCAGGGCCTTCTGTCCAACCAAGCATATAGGTATTGGTGTTTGTGATCTCTGAAATTTTGCTATTTAATAGTATTGGCCTTGCATAATTCTTACCTCTATTCTTTCATAAATATAGGTGACTGTGAAATGTGTTAAAATTATTGGTTAGTGTTAAGGTAAACTAAAAGTCTAAAAAAATAAAGATTGAGAGAGAGGTAGTATATTTGAAGTTCATAAGATGAAAAGATATAGTTAGGGTAAACAGGGTATTCTTTAACATTTCAGAAGCTTATTTACAATATATTTTTTTTTCTTCTTTTTTTTTTTTGAGACGGAGTCTCGCTCTGTCGCCTGGGCTGGAGTGCAGTGGCCAGATCTCAGCTCACTGCAAGCTCCGCCTCCCGGGTTCACGCCATTCTCCTGCCTCAGCCTCCCTAGTAGCTGGGACTACAGGTGCCCGCCACCTCGCCCGGCTAGTTTTTTGTATTTTTTAGTAGAGACGGGGTTTCACCGTGTTAGCCAGGATGGTCTCGATCTCGTGACCTCGTGATCCACCTGTCTCGGCCTCCCAAAGTGCTGGGATTACAGGCTTGAGCCACCGCGCCCGGCCTGCTTATTTACAATATTAAGGAGATTCCAAGTGAGTGGGATTAGAGGAATTCCTAGATGTTGACTCCAGAGTACCTTTTTTTTTTTGAGACGGAGTCTTGCTGTGTTGCCTAGGCTGAAATTCTGTGGTGCGATCTCTGCTCACTGCAATCTCCGCATCCCAGGTTCAAGCAATTCTCCTGCCTTAGTCTCCCGAGTAATTGGGGTTACAGGCACCTGCCACCATGCCTGGCTATGTTTTTGTATTTTTAGTAGAGATGGGGTTTCACCATGTTGGCCAGGCTGGTTTTGAACTCCTGAGCTTGTGATCCGCCCGCCTCGGCCTCCCAAGTTCTGGGATTACAGGCGTGAGCCACCATGCCTGGCTGACTCCAGAGTATCTTATAGGACATTAGAGACTTTTAGGATTCACCTCCAGTCTTCTGGGGGAATTCCAGGAAAGATAATCACATCTTTTTTTTTTTTTTTTTTTTTTTTTTTTTTTGAGACGGAGTCTTGCTCTGTCTGTTGCCCAGGCTGGAGTGCAGTGACCGGATCTCAGCTCACTGCAAGCTCCGCCTCCCTGGTTTACACCATTCTCCTGCCTCAGCCTCCCGAGTAGCTGGGACTACAGGCGCCCACCACCTCGCCCGGCTAGTTTTTTGTATTTTTTAGTAGAGACGGGGTTTCGCCGTGTTAGCCAGTATGGTCTCGATCTCCTGACCTCGTGATCTGCCCGTCTCGGCCTCCCAAAGTGCTGGGATTACAGGATTGAGCCACCGTGCCCGGCCGATAATCACATCTTACAGAAGTATCTCTTGGCATCACTGTCACTTCATTGTCACTGTCAGTACTTAGTATTAAGTTCTAAAAATTTTTCTGAATTGGTGACAGAAATGATATCAGGAGATATTAACTTAGGTTGTGTTTTGTTGAGCCTAGAAACAGGGAGTTATTTTACTCTTTCCACAAGCTATAACCTTTCTTCGTCTTCTATTTATAGCAGAGCAATGATATCGCTCGGGGATTTGAGAGAGGACTGGAACCAGAAAAGATCATTGGGGCAACAGATTCCTGTGGTGATTTAATGTTCCTAATGAAATGGTGAGAGAGATTTGGCTTCATGTTACAATTGTGTTTCTTTGCCAGTGACTTGAATTTGTGTGGAAGATAGGGTGGCAAGACTGCATATTCCCAAACCATGAATTTTCAATGTCAGAGATTTTTTTTTTTTTTTTGAAACAGTGTTTCGCTCTTTGTTGCCCATGCTGGAGTGCAGTGGCGCCATCTCACTCAGCTCACTGCAACCTCTGCCTCCCGGGTTCAAGTGAATCTTCTGTCTCAGCCTCCCAAGTAGCTGGGATTACAGGCGCCCACCACCATGCCTGGCTAATTTTTGTATTTTTATTAATTAATTAATTAATTAATTTTGAGGCGGAGTCTTGCTCTTGTTGCCCAGGCTGGAGTGCAATGGTGTGATCTTGGCTCACCGCAACCTCCACCTCTGGGTTCAAGCAATTCTCCTGCTTCAGACTCCTAAGTAGCTGGGATTACAGGTATGCACCGCCATGCCCGGCTAATTTTATATTTTTAGTAGAGACAGGGTTTCTCTTTGTTGTTCAGGCTGGTCTCGAACTCCCGACCTCAGGTAATCTGCCTGCCTTGGCCTCCCAAAGTGCTGGGATTAAGGCGTGAGGCACTGTGCCTGGCCCATTTTTGTATTTTTAGTAGAGACAGGGTTTTGCTGTGTTAGCCAGGCTGGTCTTGAACTCCTGGAATATCAGAGATCCTTAGCTGATACCAATTATTGGTGTTAAATGGGAATTATGCTTCAGAATGGATTGCTATTAAGCCAAATTATATTAGACTACATATCAGAAAAAAAGGTAAATTTGAGGTAGAAAATATATAAAGGTTGGGTGCAGTGGCTCACACCTGTAATCCCTACTTTGGGTGGTCAAGGCAGGTGGATGGCTTGAGGTCAGGAGTTCGAGGCTAACCTGCTTAACGTGGTGAACCTCCATCTCTACTAAAAATACAAAAATTAGCTGGGCGTGGTGGTGCATGCCTGTAGTCCAGCTACTTGAGAGACTGAGGAAGGAGAATTGCTTGAACCTGGGAGGCGGAGGTTGCAGTGAGCTGAGATCGACCCATTGCACTCCCGTCTGAGTGACAGAGCGAGACTCTCTTAAAAAAAAAAAAAAAATATATATATATATATATATATGTGTGGGT
>NW_016814460.1:599309-619732 GCF_001698545.2 Rhinopithecus bieti
ATATATATAAACATGACTTAACCATTTGTTTACACGGTTCTGAATTACTTATTGTAAGACTATGGGCCTGTGACCCTGGGCTAGACATCAAATGAGGCTTTCTGCCATCCCTGAGGGCCAAACCTGCTGAATAATGTCTGAAAGAGAAAATAATCTCAACAAAAGCATTAAAGCTAATACTGGCCAAAGCACAAGTTATTTCATTCTATAGAGAGAGAATGGCGCTAAGATGAAAAGGAAATAGTTCTTCTCAATTTGATTTCTCTTTTTTTGAGACAGAGTCTGTTTTGCCTGGCGTGTAGTGACGCGAACTTGGCTCACTGCAACCTCCGCCTCCCGGGTTCAAGTGATTCTCCTGCCTCAGTCTCCCAAGTAGCTGGGATTACAGGCACCTACCACCATGCCTGGCTAATTTTTGTATTTTTGGTAGCGATGGGGTTTCGCCATGTTGGTCAGGCTGGTCTCAAACTCCTGACCTCAAGCAGTCCGCCTGCCTTGGCCTCCCAAAGTGCTGGGATTACAGGCGTGAGCCACTGCGCCCAGCCCTAATTTGATTTCTTAAAGACAGGGTGATTTATGGTGTGGCCCTCACTACCTCTCTGTTTCCGAGTATTCTGGATTTGTGACACATAGAGGGTTTATGTTACAGTGCCACTAAAGAAACATGTTACCTTAAAAGTTATATAATCAAGACCGGGCGTGGTGGCTCACGCCTGTAATCCCAGCACTTTGGGAGGCTGAGACGGGCAGATCACAAGGTCAGGAGATTGAGACCGTCCTGGCTAACATGGTGAAACCCCGTCTCTACTAAAAATACAAAAAAAAAGTAGCCAGGCTTGGTGGCGGGCACCTGTAGTCCTAGCTACTCGGAAGGCTGAGGCAGGAGAATGGTGTGAACCTGGGAGGCGGAGCTTACAGTGAGCCAAGATTGCGCTACTGCACTCTAGCCTGGGCAACAGAGCGAGAGACTGTCCCCCCCCCCCAAAAAAAACAGTTATATAATCAAAAGGCTTAATATTTTATCTGATGAGAGTACTGCTGATAAATTACCCAGAAACCTGTATTTGAAGATTTGCCATATTCAGAAGTAAGGAGCTATATGGACTGCTTGTTTTGTTTTGTTTTGTTTTGTTTTTTGAGACAGAGTCTTGCCTTATCACCTAGGCTGGAGTGCAGTGGTACCATCTCGTCTCACTGCAACCTTCGCCTCCCAGGTTCAGGCAGTTCTCATCCCCCAACCACCTAAGTAGCTGGGATTATAGGCATGTGCCACCACACCTGGGTAATGTTTATATTTTTAGTAGAGACGGGGTTTCATTATGTTGGCCAGGCTCGTCTTGAACTCCTAAGCTCAAGCAATCCACTTGCCTCGGCTTCCCAAAGTGCTGGCATTACAGGTGTAAGCCACCACGCCCAGGCTGGACTGCTTTTTAAAAATTTTATTTTAGACAGTGTCTTGCCCTGTCACCCTGGCTGGAGTGCAGTGGCGTGATCACAGCTCACTGCAGCCTTGACCTCCTGAGCTCAAGTTATCTTCCTACCTCAGTCTCCTGAGTAGCTGGGACTACAGGTGCATGCCAACATGGCCTGCTAATTTTTAAAATTTTTTTTGAAGAGACCAGGTTTTCCTATGTTGCCCTGGGTTCAAGTGCTTCTCTCGGCCTCCCAAAGTGCTGGGATTATAGGTATGAGGCACTGCGCTTGGGCTGGACTGCTTTTTCCTACTCAGCCATATGTGGTTACTTACGATTTACATTAACATTAATTAGCTTTTTCCACCATAGTCCATATTTGAGTATCTGCTCCAATAAGGTGATAATTTTTCTTGTCCACATCTCAGGATAATTTTATTTTGTTTTTTATTATTTATTTATTTTGAGACAGGGTCTCGCTCTGTTGCCCAGGCTGGAGTTCAGTGGTTCAATCTCAGGTCACTGCAACCTCCACCTCCCAAGCCCAAGTGATCCTCCCACCTCAGCCTCCCAAGTAGCTGGAACCACAAGTGTGCACCACCATGCCTAGCTAATTTTTGTATTTTTTGGTAGAGATGGGTTTCGCCATGTTACCCAGGCTGGTATCGAACTCCTGGGCTCAAGCAATCCACCTGCCTCAGCCTCCCAAAGTGCTAGGATTACAGGCATGAGCTGCTGTGCCTGGGCTTCTCAGGATAATTTTAATTTTTAAAAATTGATTTGGAATCATGTTTAAGGAACCATGTGGCTAGATTTTTTTTGTTATACTTGGTAGTAGAGGTTATGTAACTGAGATAATTGAAATTTGTAGCTAAATTTTTATTTGCTTGTTGTTCCAATCCACAGTTCTGACCAGAGGGGTAATGAGTATTTAAACGGACACAAAGTGAGGGTTAAGACCCCTTCACTTAGATGATCTGGAAACTGGATTGACCAACCTGTGTATAATTGACTTATGCGTAATTAATAGAGCTGAATGTAGGTTTGATTGGGTTCACTCACATGCTTGTATTCACAAAAATTTTGGAAGCAGATTAATATTATTTATCATTCAGCTTTTTAACCTAAGCCTACCATGGTTTACATCTAAATTCTAGCTACAGACATCTGTTTCTGTATAATATATTAGGTATTAATCCATTTAATTTCTTCTTGAAAGTATTGAAAGGGTCCTTTTCACCTTGAAACCAAGGTGAGGAGGAAATCAAGTCAACTAAATCCATATAATGATATAAACTTAATGTCTGGACAGATTCTTTCACTGTTCCTCTCCTTTTAAATCTTATATTCTTTCTCTCCAGGAAAGACACAGATGAAGCTGACCTGGTTCTTGCAAAAGAAGCTAACGTGAAATGTCCACAAATTGTGATAGCATTTTATGAAGAGAGACTGACATGGCATGCATATCCTGAGGATGCGGAAAACAAAGAGAAAGAAACAGCAAAGAGCTAAAGGAGGGGATGGTCTCTGTCATTTCTCTTTGTACATAATACATTCACCTCCCTGCCTCCTCTCCCTTCTACCCAACCCTTTCTATCCTAAACACATCCATAAAAAATGTGCTTATCACTGTGCTCCACAGGAGAAATGTTGGTATTGGTTCTCTTGTAACATAACTGATGGTCTGATTAATGATGAGTGTCTCTCTGTGAAGACCAGGCATTTACATACTGAGTGTAATACCCACAATTTTTTTTTTCCTTTGCCCTGATCTCTTCCTGCTCCCCTGTGACCTCAAGATGAGTTTTAACTTTTTAATCACCTTAGAGTCTTGATCTTTTCAGGGTTGGTCGATTTTTAGATTGGGGGATTTTGTCACAATGATGTTGAATTTTGGTTTCTTGCTTTGGTTCTTAGAACATGTTGCTGACTAGCTGGCCTTTGTTCTGACATGTTGAGATGCAAAGGATGTTGCCCGTCTGTTAAAAAGCCAATAGCAACTGCCTACCTGTTGGGGCTTTCCCAACCTTGTTCAGCTCTACCCAGGAGAATACAGGGTTTCTGGTGTGGTCTTCTGGGCCACCCTCTGTTGTTCATCCTCACTCATCTTCCCAGAATTACTCCATCCTTTGGAAGATTTGAAATTTTACACTGAAATTTGTCAAGACACTCTTTTTAGCCCCAGGACTTTTGGTCTTGCTTTTAGCACTCTCCACTTATGCTTCTGTAAAGTGATATCAATTTGTGATAAAATGACAAGAGTATTAACTGTGGAGATTTTTAGCTATAGTACATGAGGATGATGGGGTAGGGTACAATTGTCTTTATTATCACATATGGTATGTATGTATGATTTCTTTCCATTTCTCATATTTAGACTGTATATTTATGTAGGTGTGAGTGTTTGCCTGGTGCTTGCTTGTGCCAAGGTGCTAGGCACCCTCCAACCCTGCCAACTTTTGTGGCCTCCCAAAGCATTCCTGTTACCAAAGAGGCTTCAAACCTGACCCTCACTTCTCAGTGGACCCAAGTTTCCCTTCCATGCCATTATTTTCAGTGGGGAAGTTTTAGAGGTGAGCTGTTGGCCACAATATCAATTTTAAGTATTCATAGCAGTTAAAAGTCTCTTGCGTTCTTGGCTCCTGGATTTACCACCAAGAATCCCCAAAATATTAATGCTCTTCCCTTTTTCTACCCTCAAACTTACAGTTGTATCTTATTTTTTAAAATGAATTTTCATGGCCAGGCACAGTGGCTACCACCTGTAATCCCAACACTTTGGGAGGCTGAGGCAGGAGAATTGCTTGAAGCCAGAAGTTTGAGACCAGCCTGGGCAGTGTAGTGAGACCCCTGTCTCTAAAACATATAAATAAATAAAAATAAAGGCATGTTCCTAAAAGACTATCACCTTGGAAAGTGACAGGCCCTGGCATTATTAGCATGTTGACACAACCTTTTCTCCTTACTCAGCAAAATATTTCCTTTTGGTTTCTTCTTGTGTTGCTATTATATTGAGAAATTTGTCTGATCATATCCTTCTGCCTTTGTCCCCCAAGAAATGCCCTACTTTATCCTTTTCTTTTTGTGGTTGAGGAGGGCTAGAGAATCACAATTAGAAGTAAGGAAATAGCAGGGTTTTGAGGATCCTTGTCCCAGCCCCAAAGCTGAGGAAATAAGAATAAATGCTTAATATAGCCTTAATTTTAGAGTGCACCAGCCATGAGGCTGCTTTTCTTGTTGCTTTTGATTTTTAAAACATACAGCTGTCTGGCCAGGAGCATCCACCATTTCTAGATTATTCAGAGTAATGAGGGGAATGGATGGATTGCTTCAGTCCACAGATGAGCCACATAATATGCAAATCATATACCCATTCATAGCATTTGTTAACATTGCTTCCCTGCTCAGCTGCTGATTTAATTCTGTGTGCTTATATAAATTGTGTCAAAAATTATACTGCATAATTGAGGTGACAGCTGTTGCTGCAGTGACATGACAGACTGGAACAATGAAGCTTTTGGTTTAAGTCAGCTAGGAAAATCCTTCTGAATGGTAATGTGATTGGGCAAGAGCTCATAAACCATACCTCAAGTGGGTGGGAGTTTTATCTGTATATTCCTTCTCTCTCTGAAGGAATTAAAGGCCTAGATCAAGTGCTGGATAATTGACAATTGCTTGTACTTAATCTGATCGGTATCTAAAAGAAGGAAAGGATGGTCAGGAAACAGATTTATCATAAATGTAGCCAAGGATATCAATTAGGGTAGACAAGAATAGGACAAAAATAGGCCAGAGCTCCTGAGGAGGTGATTTGGGTCTCGATTTGCAGAAAATGACAGCCTATCCACGTGGCCCAGTATATGCCTCCCAGTAGCAGTGGGCATGTAAACTGCAGTGACCATATTTTTAAAACTAAAAATCTAGTATATGGACAAAGAACATGACAATATTTGGTACTGAGATTGGTTCTGAGAAACTTGGGGCACATGGCTGCTGTGGTTATAGGTAATATTTAAGACATTCATAACAATCTGATATTCTTTTTACCGAAATAACCCCAGTATCATCTACTACTTATCATCTCTTTAATAGACGTTTGTCTTTCTTGTTTTTGGTTTATTGTACTGAGTGCCGCCAAAACAACTTTTGTTTTCTTCCTGCCTACCTGCAGCTGGTTCTATAGGAATATAGGGAGCTAGAGGCCAATACTGATTTCAGCCCTTAGCACAAAGGAAATCAGATGCCTGCTTCCAGCATTTGTTAGTGTTGAGTAGATGTTCTTGCTCTAGAAGAATTAACAGCCTCAAACAGAAACCTGTTTCATGGAGCTTTCTCCCCTCAGAAGAGTTAATAGTTAAGCACTAAGCACTCTTAAACACCTAGGTCTCAAATGCTAAAAGTATATTTTTCCTGTGTTTTAGTCCTCTTTCAAGAAATCTTTCTAATCCTTTCAATAATCAGCATTAAAAGATCTTCCTTTCTTCAGAGTTATAGCACAGCTTTGCCCAGTAGAGTCTACCAAGGACAGCTTAGCAGCTCTTTGATCGCTGGGCTAGGCAGATGGCCTTCAAGTTAAGATCAAATGCCGGAAAATCAGCCTGCATGGGAGCACCCATTTTAAACCTGGAGAGAACCATGGTGTTTTCTTCAAATAACAATCTAGTTTTTTTTTTCCCCAGTACTAAAATTTTATTGTCTTTCAGACAACATAATTTTTATTTAAAATTGGAACATACTATCTTCATGCTTTTTCTTTCTTTTTTTTTTGAGACGGAGTCTTGCTCTGTCACCCAGGCTGGAGTGCAGTGGCCAGATCTCAGCTCACTGCAAGCTCCGCCTCCCTGGTTTACACCATTCTCCTGCCTCAGCCTCCCGAGTAGCTGGGACTACAGGTGCCCGCCACCTCGCCCGGCTACTTTTTTTGTGTGTTTTTTAGTAGAGACGGGCTTTCACCGTGTTAGCCAGGATGGTCTCTATCTCCTGACCTCATGATCCGCCCGTCTCGGCCTCCCAAAGTGCTGGGATTACAGGCTTGAGCCACCGCGCCCAGCCTATCTTCATGCTTTCTACGCTAAATCTTAATTTAGATTTCACTCCTCAGTAGATCCCAGAGGAGAAGCTATATAGGATCCAGATTCAAATTTAACAGTGTCTTCTACTTCTTTAGTTATGTTTTCTATCAACTCCTGCTGCTTCTTCAAATAAGGATATTTCTCAGGAGACTCTTGTCCACTGACTGTATTTTTTCCTTTTTGATCTGTAGCCCCGGTTAAATGGCTGACGTCCTTCTGTGGATGATTCTTGGAGGTAGTCTCAGAATTCCTAGGTGATTGTCTGTCTTCCTCTTGTCCTTATCCTAATACATTCACCTCATTTATTTATTTATTTATTTTTAGATGGAGTCTCGCTCTGTCACCAGGCTGGAGTGCAGTGGCACAATCTTGGCTTACTGCACCCTCCACCTCCTGGGTTCAAACAATTCTCCTGCCTCAGACTCCCTAGTAGCTGGGACTACAGGTGTGCACCACCATGCCCAGCTAATTTTTGTATTTTTGGTAGAGGTGGGGTTTTACCATGTTTGCCAGGATGGTCTCGATCTCCTGACCTCGTGATCCACCCACCTTGGCCTCCCAAAATGCTGGGATTATAGGCATGAGCCACTGTGCCTGGCCACCTGTATTAATTTTGTGCACAAAATAAAATTGTCATTATTTGTTTGCTCTCATGGGGCACTTTCAGTAATACTTTTTTTTAAAATTCCAGTTGCCCGCTTTGTTGATCCCTCCTTTGTAATACCAGACTTTGCTAAAGACTTGAGGGGTGGTTTCAGAATAGGGTCAGGTGATAGGAAGGCAGGATGAGAAAAGTCCTGGACTTGCATGTTTGAGAAGGCTTCCAACCACATCTTCACTCAGACTCTAGGTCGGAATTCCTGTCCCCAAAACAAGCTTCTGTTTTTTTGTTCACAATGGTATATTTGCTTCTAAATTTTTCCTGAATTGCTGAGAAGCAGTCATTAGCTTTGTTAAGTTTGGTTTGGGGACATTGTTGGTATCAAAATCGAAGTCTTCATTTGATGTAGGCTATGAATCATCAATAACTGGTTACTGGAAAGCTTGACTGCCATCCACTGGGTTGCTATTTTGAGAAGGATTTTTGGGTATTTTTTCTTCTTTATAATCTGCAATTAGTTGATGATTGCTTTCTAGTTTATCAACTGCATTTATATTTACTTTTCTGTTTACTAAAAATCCATTATTTGCTGGCACCCCCCCACCCCCCACCCGTTACAGCAAGTAAAAGTGGTCTGAGGTTATCCTTGTTTTTCTTCGCGGTTTGCCATGTGTGAAAGCAGTTTTCCAGCTATTGATATATTCTCATTATAGACAGAATAGTGGAGAACAGTGTTGCCATGGACAACAATCCAGTTTTGGTCTGCTCTGGGGAGCATTTGGACTTGCGGTGCTTCTAACACTTAAAAGTCTAGATGGTTCTTGACTGTCCCCCAGCCATACCACATACTACTTTGTGCATTCTACTTTGTGTCATTAATGAAGGATTGGTCATGTCCCTGTAACTTAGGCATTTATTATTCTTAACTCTTTGTTCCTGTTCTGTAGCCACCCTGCATATGTTCAGGCCAAGCCACAGGGCATTGGGGAAGGTTTTTGGGATTTTCATATTGAGATTTTATTGAATCTGTAGTTTACCCCAGCTTTCCTAAGATACAGTGAGGGGTTGGAGGGGGATCTGTGTTTGGCCTGGGGAGCAATTGTCTCTACCTTAAGGTTATATTTTGAGGGCATAAAATACTATTTTGCAATGTCATGAGAACCCCATTAGATCTGAAATGTGGAAATGGTTTCTCACAATTTAAAGAAAAAACTCACTTTGCACCCATGATCCCATCCTTTTGGTTGAGATTTTAGAATAAAAATTATAGTGTTAAGATCCGTACTTTTGTAATCAGACCACCAAGCATGCCTGTGGCAAGGCAGAGAGGAAAGGTCTAGAGCCAGTGTATTGCAGTTTCATGCTACCTTTACCTACTAATCATAAAAATTATGTTTTCAAAAGTAGATGATACTAGCCTTACACCCAAAAACATGTTCTGAATTAGATGCCCCTCTCACCCAATTTTTATTAAGCTTTCTAAATTCCAGCCACATTGCTGTACATCAACATTGGTTTCATTCAACAGACATTTTTTTGGCCTGAAGATACAAAGTTCAGAAAGAGGCCATCCCTGCCCTCAAATAACTTTCTTTTTTTTTTTTTTTGAGACGGAGTCTCGCTCTGTCGCCCGGGCTGGAGTGCAGTGGCCGGTTCTCAGCTCACTGCAAGCTCCACCTCCCGGGTTTATGCCATTCTCCTGCCTCAGCCTCCGAGTAGCTGGGACTACAGGCGCCCGCCACCTCGCCCGGCTAGTTTTTGTATTTTTTTAGTAGAGACGGGGTTTCACCGTGTTAGCCAGGATGATCTCGATCTCCTGACCTCGTGATCTGCCCGTCTCGGCCTCCCAAAGTGCTGGGATTACAGGCTTGAGCCACCGCGCCCGGCCTTTCAAATAACTTTCATACTGGTGTGTGATGAACTGACCATTAATAGTTTTAAGTGCTTACAAGCTATGTTTCTGTTAAAAAAATAGCTTGGTATAATAAATGCTATCTATAAACCAATACACATTTCTGACTTGGGGGCAGAGACAGACTGGCTGATGTTGTATAGTTTGTAGCCCTAGAGTAAGAAGTTGACATTAATTTTGGCTTATATGTGGAAAAGACCTATAACATTGGGTGAACTGAGCCAGCTGGCCATAGAACACAAGAATATATTCCAGGAAATAAATATAGCTGAGGGTTGGAAATGCTGTTATTACCGAGAGAGAAAACAGGTGAGTTTGGATTGAGACCTCCTGATTTTCATCCCTGGTTTAGATTCTTGGCCACAGTAGTGGTAGAGTTAATCTTTGCTTGTGGAAAGCGTTAAGTGTGTTGCAGATTCAGTTGTGTTACATGATTGTGGGTTCTATAACAACATATTCCTCATGGACACTTCACCAGAGTTGCTCACACCTTTTTAAATTTCTCATCCCTTTTGGAGGAATGAACATGAGACTGCCTTTAAGCCTAAAACAGGGACATGCTTTCTAATGACGAGATTTTCCAAAGAGAATGCTTGGAGCACATCTGTTAATACCTGAGCATCTACTCTGAGTGGAGCAGTTTTATTCAATACTGAAGAGAGTGTGATTTCTAAGCAGAGAATTGTATCACTTATGTGGAAACCTTTCCCAGAAATACATATACCTTGTATATTAAATCCGAGTCTCAGATTTAATCCTCGAAGCCTAGCTGGGTTAAGAAACAGTCTGATCTGGCCGGGCGCAGTGGCTCACGCCTGTAATCACAGCACGTTGGGAGGCTGAGGTGGGCAGATCGTGAGGTCAGAAGATTGAGACCATCCTGGCTAACACGGTGAAACCCAGTCTCTACTAAAAATACAAAAAATTAGCTGGGCGTGGTGGCGGGCACCTGTAGTCCCAGCTACTCCGGAGGCTGAGGCAGGAGAATGGTGTGAACCCGGGAGGTGGAGCTTGCAGTGAGCCGAGATCGCTTCATTGCACTCCAGCCTGGGTGACAGAGGGAGACTCCATCTCAAAAAAAAAAAAAAAAAACGAAAAGAGAAACAGTCTGATTGTAAAGATGTTGATTCTGACCCATGGGTGACCACAAGAAAAAGATATTATTTCTGCCTGGATAATTGAGAGTTGACTAACTTTGGAAGTCAGAATTCCCAGGAATTAGAGTAACTGTTCTGGAAAGTTAAAGTGTGAAGTTTTTTAGATAATTTCATATAAACAATTCTGGTTTCTTTTTGCTTGTGCTGACTTTCTTGGATTTTAATCTACCTCATCTTGTCTTTTTAGAGTTACTTCAACTTGTCACTTTAACATTGTGCTTGACTTTGGTTGTTTTCTATGATGGAATTTTTCAGATTCATTGACAGCTTGTTCTCTTGCTTTTTCATTCTGATCCTCATTTCGTCTCACATCATCTCATAAGGCTCTTCTGTCAAGAGAAATATTTTAAAATAGTTTAAAGTCTTGTTTTATGGGAAGAAAGTGATTCCTCCAGTGCTATTTGTTTCTGAGGTCAGTAAGAGGAATTAAGGCAGTGGGGGAGGGAATGAATCCTGCACTGGAGGCAAAAGCTGACAAGGAAAGAGCCATTAATTAAGACAATTTCAAAGTCAACTGATTGTGATCATTAATGTCACAATAGATCAAAACCTAATTATCACTGCCTAGGTAAGAGCCATCAGTATTAATCGGAAAATCTAATAGGAAACTATTATCAAGAAATTAGGCCAAATTGAATGCAATGAACTTTTTATCTTGCCATTCTCTATTTTTTTTGTGATGTCCCCTGGCATTGGCAGGTGTGACCCAAACAGTCGATTCAAGGCCAAGTGGCCAGTTTGTCAACCTTTTTTAAGGGATTTCTTTTATTTTAGGAATTCCAAACAGTTAACCTAAACTGTGATTGCCAAAAGATCAGTCTTGAACTTTCTTACCACCTGTACCCGTTTAATGTGATCAGCTATCAGTGAGAAAAGAAAAAAAAAAATCTGTTTAGGTCTTGGAATGGTTCCTGTACGTAGAATATCCATATTGAGCCTTTTTTATGTTTGTTTTTTTTTTTTTTTTGAGATGGAGTCTTGCTCTTTTGCCCAGGCTGGAGTGCAGTGGCATGAGCTTGGCTCACTGCATCCTCCGCCTCCCGGGTTCAAGCAGTTCTCTGCCTCAGCCTCCCGAGCAGCTGGGATTACAGGTGCCTGCCACCACACCCGGCTGATTTTTGTATTTTTAGTAGAGATGGGGTTCACCATCTTGGCCGTGCTGGTCTTGAACTCCTGACCCTGTGATCCACCCACCTCAGCCACTCAAAGTGCTGGGATTACAGGCGTGAGCCACCGCACCCGGCTACAGTATCTTTATTACAGCTCACTGCAGCCTCAATCTTCTGGGCTCAAATGATCCTTCTGCCTCAGTCTCCCAAGTAGCTGGGACTACAGACGCACACCGCGGTGCCTGGCTAATTTTATTATTTTAAAAATTTCTTTGTAGAGACAGAGTCTCCCTGTGTTGCCCAGGCTGGTCTCCAACTCCTGGGCTCAAGTGATCCACCCGCCTCAGCCTCCCTCCCAAAGTGCTGGGATTACAGGCATGAGCCACTGCACCCGGCTCCTAGTGAACATTTTACTGTGTGTGTTGATACATCATCTTTTGAGTTTCTGTTGTATGTGGGGACTTGCTACACTGGCTGCTGTGAAGAGGTATGGAAGAAAGGAGAGGCTTTCTGCCTAGAAATTCTTTGAGAACACCTGAAAAGACAGTTTAATCATGTCACAACACTCTTAAGGCTCAAGTCAGTGTTCTCTGGTTTCCAGTAGCTTTAGGACTGGATTCTTTTAAACCAGGGCTGGTAGTGAGTTTGGTGTCTGTCTCATGTCCCCCTCACTCCCCACCTCCTCAGTTTAAGATAAGAGACATAATGATTTCTACCAGAATCCAAAGGGGGAGAAAAGACATACTGTTTTTTCTTCTACCTTTTTTTTGTTAAAGAGTTACATCTCTGGCAGGAGGAAAGAATATAAGAGTCTATATGATTAGTTACAGAGAATATTTTCATCCCCTGTCCCTGAATAGAAAAGCAGGGGTCACCATGTGTATCCTTACCCTTGAGGTGTTTTTGAAGATGCTGCAACTCCTGAAGTAGAGCTGAGGCAGAAAGGCTGGAAAAATGCCGCCCTCTGGGTATTGTGGGGAGGGATGTGACATAGTAAGAGGGTGTTTTGTGGTGTTAGGATTCCCACGCAACCAACCTTGCAGCTTTGTAAGAGCGCTACCAAGAACCACCACTGGGGAAATGGTTCTTATTCATTGTTTCTGTTGGAATGTGGTCTTGCTTTCTGGATTTTAGGAATTCAGGTTACTCAATGTAAAACTTTGAGAAATCAGTGTGACTTAGTCCTTCACCTCCTAATATAAAGTGAATATTTCTTTACAAAAGAATTCATGTCCTTAATGTTAAAGATATAATTTTATTTTCAAAATATCTGTAACATGATTTTCAGAAGCAGTTCATTTTTCCAAGATTCCTCACATTATACTAGATAAATAATAGGCCCTCAGTTAATACTCTTGGGTTATTGAATTAATCTAGTTTGCAGAATGAGGTGTACCTGCCAACTTCCCTCTGCTTCCAAGTGCACTCTTGAGAAGTAAAATGCTCTGGGAAATGGAACAAGAATTGAGTGGATGCTGACTCTGTGTGCCCACCTCCTCAACTGATTCATAATGGCTGACCTTGGGCAAGTCACTTCTTTCAATGCCTCAGTTCCCCATCTGTCAAATGGGGGTAATAATACTGACCTACCTCACAGGGGTGGTGTTGTGAGGCATTGTAAATCAAAGTTAATAGAATACTTCAGGGTCCTCTGTGGAGGATGTCTTGAGCCGGAGTTTAAGCCTGACACACAGGCTGTCGTCCTCGCTGAGCTGTCTCCAAGACTGGAACTACTTAGTGACTCGGCAAATTCTCTGCCCCCCACCCCTCATCAAAGCTGCTAGTTCAGATGTTGACAGTGTTTTCATGAATGTTGGAATCTTATTAGTCCAGACTTTCTTAGGATGTTGTTGGGGAAGGCACTTAGGATTTTCTGTGTCTTGCATTCACAGAGGAAGGCCATTTCAGATTCAAGAGCATTGGATTAGGGAATCGTGAGGCAGAGATGCTACTGCTTATTTCTCTCTGCAGGTTGGGGATTAAAGTTCCATTCCCATGGGTTTGAAGCAGACTCAGACTGTCTCAGGATCAAAGCAACCCTCAGTGGTTTTGATTTATGTCGTTGCTTACCACTCCCCAAACTGATCCCAGGACAGCTGGGTCACTGTACCCCTTTGTAGTATCTGTACCCGGGCCTCTCCTTCCTCATAGGGACCAGCTGATTCAATAAATGTGACCACCTTGTTTCCACCCCCCCAAAAAAACTACATTGGAGTTATTTTTCCTAGAAATGTGTGTAACACTCAGAATTGGGCATTGATCCTTAAAGCTTCATCCGATTCACCGTATTCAGCATCTGTCATCTCTTTCTCAGTGTCTGCAGTCTGAACCTAACCTTGACCTTTTTCCCCTCTGGTTTGAGAAACCTTTGGACACTATTTCTACTTGCCCAGGTGTGGGCTCAAGAGCCTTACTCTTTCCATCTCAGTTTAGGGGTGCAGCCAGCTCCTCTTCCCAATAGGGCTCTTTCTCCTTTTCCTCTCCTTGGCCCTAGATTTGTAATCCATGAAAAAGCACAAGGTCCTGGCTCCTTGCGGTCACATTCTGGTTCTCTGTGTTTTGTGGACTTTGTTCTCACTGTTCACCCAGCACTAGCAGTACCAGACGGTTCTGTGGAGTCCTGGGGAATGGAGAGAGCACAGTCTGACACCCTGCCAAGGAGCCAGGAATTGACTTGCCCATGGTCCGCTGGCTTTTCCACCACTTCCTACAGGATGGGATCTAAGAGACTCAGGAGCTGGGTTTCTTTCAGCACTCTGTACTGTCCCAAGTAGCAAACAAATCACTTTGTAGCCAGATTTCTGAATGGAAATGAGAAATTGAATTCTCCATGGACTTTTAGGTTTATGGGGGAGTTTTGATTGTGTTTCTTGGTTTTATTTCAGCCAAACATGTCTGCTTTTGATTTTTTAAAAAAAACTATAAGTGGTCTATATATATGTTCACCTTTTAAATGTAAATGTTTAAAAAGTAAGCATTTATGTGTTTCCATAACTGACATCTGATGCAGACCTCATTCTCTCCCCCTCTTCTACCCTCCTCTTTTCCCTCTTTTCATACTCTTGTATTGGTTCTAATAAATGGTTGCTTTTCAAATATGGATTCTGAGTGGTGGTTTACAGATCTGGGTCTTACACCCGTTGTTTAATTTGGGCCCTGGAGTGTCAGCTCAATTTCTGAAAGAGCAACAAGACTTGGAGAACATGGGCTTCTTTTCTAAGAATTACTGGTCTCTGACTTCCTACAAATAACCACAGGGTGGCGCAAGCCTGAGGAAATAAGATAACGCATATCCTGTTTCCTACTCTTATTTCCTTAACTGGTTCAGTGTGTACCTTTCCTGGTTTCCATGCTCTTGTGTGCTCCTAATGGTTCAGAGAATAAATATTAGCCTTCAGCAACCTGGGGATCCCTAGAAGAGTCTTCTCATGGCTATTAGAACTTATGGAATACCACATCAAGCAAATGCAATCTAAATCAGGTTTGAAAATATGTGAATCTGTAAACCTTGTATTTTATCTTTCTGATTTGCTTTGCAAATACCAAAGAAACTTCTCTGAGGACCGAAGGCTTGTGGGTCAGGAACATGGTGTGAGGTCAGTTGGAAGTTAGGAGGAGGAAAGTGTGTACATAATCAAGAAATTATTGAATAATACAAGCCTGATGTCGTCCTGAGTCTAATGGAGATAGGCAGAAACTCACAGAAGAGAGAAGTGAGGAAGATGAAGGGGTCCCCCAACCCAGACATCCTCTCACTGACATGTGAGGCCTCTGGAGCTGAGCACTTGTTTCTGCCATCTCTTATCTGCAATTTTCCCCTCTTGTTTTCCTTTCTTGCTGAGTTATAGGGTCTCCCCAGTCTAATCTCATAAAGTCTTATGAAGACATCTGTAGGTTGGCTGGCTTAATGGTCCATGACCTCATAAACATGGGACAGGAGAGCCATTTGGTCCACTTCAGAGCCAGACCCTTCTGGACATTATTTATTTCCTACCACGGAAGCCTGAGACTGCTTGCCCTCTTCCCTTTCGATCTCTTTCTTGCTCTCTAAACATCATGTCACTTTGTCTCTGTCTCAGGCCCACTGGAAAGGACAAGTCCAAGGTTTTGACACCCACATTCCTATTCCTAAACAACTATGTCTTGGTTTTTGTTTCCCTTCAGTGAGGGACTGTGCCTGCATGGCACTCATTCAGATGGGCTCATCATTGCTCATAGCTCTCCTCCCAGGAATCTTGCCTCAGTGTCCTGGAGAAGTCAGGAACTGGGCAATTTTGCCCCTCCTTTTGTCTTTGTTAAAGAGCTTCAGAGCTTGTGAAATCAGTGCCGCACTGACAGCCTGGGGAAAATGGAGGATCACTGTGTGGGAATCCCCTTCACTGGATCACTGAGCACACAGTTCTATAGTTTTGTTTTGTTTTGTTTTTTTAAAACGGAGTCTCACTCTGTTGCCCAGGCTGGAGTGCAGTGACGTAATCTTGGCTCACTGCAACCTCCGCCTCCCAGGTTCAAGCTATATACTGCCTCAACCTCCTGAGACTGGGACTACAAGTGCCTACCACCACGCCTGGCTAATTTTTGTTTTGCTTTGTTTTGTTCGAGATGGAGTCTTGCTCTTGTTGCCTAGGCTGGAGTGCAATGGCACGGTTTCGACTCACTGCAACCTTCGCCTCCTGGGTTCAAGCGATTCTCCTGCCTCAGCCTCCTGAGTAGCTAGGATTACAGGTGTGAGCCACTGCACCCATCCTAATTTTTTTGTTTTGTTTTGTTTTGTTTTGTTTTTGGTAGAGACGGGGTTTCCCCATGTTAACAAGGCTGGTCTCAAACTCCTGACCTTAAGTGATCTGCTCGCCTCGGCCTCCCAAAGTGTTGGGATTACAGGTGTGAGCCATAGCGCCTGACCTGAACACACAGTTCTAAACCGCTCTGTTAGAGTCAGCAGTCCTCAGCCTCTGCTCTTTGGAAGTAAGTGTGAGCTAGGGGTGAGAGCCCCAATACTGAGGGCTGCTGAGCATGAGTGTGTGCAGAGGAGAGCCCATTATATCCTGTGGACACACCAAGGTGCTCCCCAAGCCTTGAGAGTGACTTGTGCGTCTGTGTTGGGGAACAGGAAGACAAGGTGAAAGCTGGGGGCCAACTGGTGTGTGTGGGCATGCCACACAGGCATTGCGGGGGTTCTGCTGTTCAGGCTGAGATGCAGTAGCCACTGTGAGAATACCCCAAGAACTCATCTGCTTAAAGTTACGAGAAGATGAAGACAGATGAAGGGAAGGGTCTGATTCTCAGCTCTTTTTTCCTCTTCCCTGTTGCTCTCCTGCTTTCCCCTCCACCTCTGCAGCTGTAACATCTTGCTTTCCAGGTGCTGACTCCCTCCTTTCTCTTAGCTTCTGCCTTTATTTGTGAGGCTGTATTTTTTATGGTTTCCCCCTTTGTCTACTGTATCGTGTGTATTTTTCTCTTTGTCTGCTTTTCTTCCTTTTCTAGTCTCTCCAGCCCATGTTCTCAACATCCCTTTTCAATTCCATAAGCAACCTCAATTTGGACATTTAATTTTAACCCCATCAAATTATTATCTTTCGTATAACAACCTGGGACTCTGTGAGCTCTTACTGCCCCATGCTGCCTCTGGAAACAGGTGCTTCTGTTTATGTGTAGTATGTGATGCGCCCTCCCACACTGGGAGAGGTGATGCTGGCTCAATAGCCTCATGCCTCCTCTCAGCAAAGCCTTGTTTGATCATTTGGTTATGAGCCAAGGAGGGAGGAAGAGACACTGAGAATTGAGCTTGCTGATATATTTGGGGGCTGCTGAGATGAAAAGGTTTAGGGTTATTATTGTACCCTTTCCTGTTCATTCCTCTTTCTGCTGCTGCTGTCTTCTGGAGAAGGAAGCTGGTGGGAAGCTGAGGTATTGACCACAGCTGCTGCAGCTTATGAAATTCTTACAAAATTAGCTACTAGGGAGGCTGAGGCAGGAGAATTGCTTGAACCCGGGAGGCAGAGATTGCCGTGAGCCGAGATCGCACCACTGCCCTCTAGCCTGGGCAAGAAGAGCGAAACTCTGCCTCAAAAAAAAAAAAAGAAAAGAAAAGAAAAAATTAGAAATTCTGCTTCTACATGTGTAGTAAGGGTGGGGGTAGGGATAGGGGGTGGAGATGGGGATGAGGTAGGAGGGCAGGTAAATTAGGGCCCTTGCCTTTGCTATGTAGGAAGGAATGGGATGGGCCATGCAGCACTTCTGCAGCCTGTTTCCCCTTTGCTTCTCCCCACTCCACTCCACACTATAATCCTTTGCTTCTGTACATTTCAGCTATTCCTGGTAGGAGCCAGGACAGCCCAGCTCCTAGACACCTGGGCCTGTCCTCTGTCACATACCCCCTTGCTCTAGTTCCTGCCTTACCCTTCTAGTCCTATTTGCGCATGGAGCTGGGAGATAGAGAGGATGGGGCTGCCACAGTGCTCCCAGGAGAGAGCAGGGCTGGGGCTCCCTGCTGCTCAAGGGTGCGGTGCAGCCAAGTCTTGCTTCTGGAGCAGGTCACAGGATGCTTCCTTCCTGTGTGTTTTTTCTGCCCTTCCAATTTCCCTCTCCCTGACCTTTTCACTGTTCATTGTCCTTTCTAGTTACTGTATTTTCCTTTTTATCATCTTCTCAGTTCTTTCCATTTTCCTCTCCCGTTTTTTGTTGTTTTATTTTTTTGATACGGAGTCTCGCTCTTGTTGCCCAGACTGGAGTGCAATGGTACGATATTGGCTCACTGCAACTTCCGCCTCCTGGATTCAAGTGATTTTCCTACCTCAGCCTCCTGAGTATCTGGGATTACAGGTGCCCACCACTACGCCTGACTAGTTTTTGTATTTTTAGTAGAGACGGGGTTTCGCCATGTTTGCCAGACTGTTCTCAAACTCCTGACATCCGGTGATCTGCCCACCTCGGACTCCCAAAGTGCTGGGATTACAGGTATAAGCCACTGCGTCCGGCCCCTGTTTTTTTATTTTCATGTGTCAGAGAGTACAGAGCTAATAAGGGGGAGTGAGTGAAAGGTTTAAGATGGAAAGAAAAGTATAGATGGTTTTCCTCATTTCCTTGTGGGGGAGCGGGGAGACTACCATCTTTCTCTTCCTGAGAACTGGAGCAACTCTCCATCCCCAGCACTCCTGATTCTCTCAGCAATGATGTTTAAAACAGGGATTCATTATCTTGAAAAATAGTTCCAATTCTTATTTTTTTTGTGTGACTATGATTACATATTTGTGAGAGAGAACACAGTCAGTTATCTGTGTGGTATATTTCTGTTAAAAATTTAAAGATGATCGCTTTTGAGAATTTTATAACCCTCCTTGACATGATTGGAGCCATCTGGTTGTTGCAAGAAGACTGGAAACTACTGATCTCCAGTGTCCTACTAAACCAGTTGGGTCCTTATTTCTGTCTGAAATTTTTGCTGCCTTATTTAGCATGGGAATGAAAACTTTCTTTGGGGATCTCCTATTGTCTCATTCATCAGCCTAAAGGATCATGGGGCAAGTAGAAACCATTTGCCTGATTCCTCTCCCCACCAACCCCACCATCCTCTGCCCAACCCCCCAAAAGACAGGCCCAGCCTGCCCGTAGAGGGAAGTGAGGAACAGTGCCTGGGCTCAGAGATTGAATCTCTCATCCCCACCCTTTGCTTCTCCCCATACTTCTTACACTCAAAACACGGAAGAGGGGTGTTTGGAAACCCAACTTATAAGCTTGGATAGAGGAGGTGGAAGAGAGAGAGGCATAAGGTTGTCCCTGTGAAAAACTAGGAGACTGTAGGATAAAATGAAAAAGGATAGCCAGGGATGGTGGCTTAATCCTGTAATCCCAGCAGTTTGGGAAGCTGAGGCAGGAGGATCACTTGAGTCCAGGAGTTTGAGGTTACACTTATCTATGATGGCGCCACTGCCCTTGGCCCGGGTGACAAAAGCAAGATCCTGTCTCCAAAAAAAAAAAAAAGTGGAGATGCAGGAGTTGGAAAAATAGATGTTGTGCGAGGGACATGTATGCATCACAACACAGATGCTAGGAATGTAGAAGCTCATGAAAGGGGCAAGTGAGGCCCTCTGAGGCTGTGTATCCTCTGCCTCCAGGCAGTATCTTCACTCAAACAGATGGCTGGAACTTCACTTCTGAAGAGCTCTGGGCAATGAATCAATTAGCATCCACTCTCATGTGTTCTCAGTTAGAATAATCTTTGCTCTGGACTGTATCACCTTCCTGAAAATCTGAGAAATACTTGGATTATTTCTCCATCCTGAATGACTTCAATTTTTACCCTAATATGGGGATTTGGAGGACCTGGAATCCCAACGCTTTAATTCCCAAGCCTGTTTTAGGTGGTCCCAGGAAGGGAATGAGAAGTGGGTGTGTATAAAAGAGGGAAGTTGAGGGGATGGCAGTGCAGGAAGCTGCAGGTAAGGATTCCCCAATCCTCACTAGAGATCTCGATTGAATAACTGTTGCTATCTTCAAAGAAGAGATGGGACAAACAGCCCCCTTTACTCCACAAGGAAATGGCAGGTCTGTGTGTATATGAATTGGAAGGTTATATTCATTTGAATATAACTCTCTGAATACATTCATCCTCATTTGAATATATTGAATTTCACTGAGTCCAAGTTGAGTCACTTTAATGGAGGGGAAGCAATGGCCTAAATAATTCAAGGCAGTAGATAATCCCCAAATCATTTATGAATGTGATTGAAAGGCACTTGGAAGGGGCCTTGGAAGGTGCTTTGTGGACTTCTCTGGGCCAAAAGGAAGAAATAATTAATGGAGGCAAATGAAAAGCTACTCTTAGACCTGTACCAGAATAGCTGTACAGACCCCATGGTATTGGAAGAGCAACAAGCAGGTCGGAAGTCTGAGGGCACAAAGAGAGTTGCAGTTATGTATGGATTGAGAAAAACTAGGAATCAATAAGCTCACAACTGACATCACTCCCGAATTAACCAATATAACAGCTCGGAACAGCCCAGGCACTGGGCAGAATCCTTAGATAAGAATTGAAGTCTGGCTTTGTTATTCACAGGTTGAGTAATTTATTTCATTTATTTATTTATTTATTTATTTTTATTTTTTTATTTTTTATTTATTTATTTATTTATTTTTTTTTTTTGAGACGGAGTCTGGCTCT
>NW_016814460.1:619998-639814 GCF_001698545.2 Rhinopithecus bieti
ATTCTTTAGTAGAGACGGGGTTTCACCGTATTAGCCAGGATGGTCTCGATCTCCTGACCTTGTGATCCGCCCGTCTCGGCCTCCCAAAGTGCTGGGATTACAGGCTTGAGCCACCGCGCCCGGCCATTTATTTATTTTTTGAGACAGAGTCTCATTCTGTTGCCCAGGATGGAGTGCAGTGGCGCAACCTCGGCTCACTGCAAGCTCCACCTCCCAGGTTCACGCCATTCTCCCGCCTCAGCCTTCCTGAGTAGCTGGGACTAGAGGCGTCCGCCACCACGCCCGGCTAATTTTTTGTATTTTTAGTAGAGACCAGGTTTCACCATTCACAGGATGGTCTTGATCTCCTGACCTTGTGATCTGCCTGCCTCAGCCTCCCAAAGTGCTGGGATTACAGGCGTGAGCCACTGAGCCCGGCAGGTTGAGTAATATTGGCTAAATTAATTCCCCTCTCTGGGTATCAGTTTCCTAAGGGAACTCAACTCAAATATGGGATGATTATTTCATTTTTCACAAAGTATTTTATCTTTTTATTGTAATCATAGCAAAAAACTGATAAAAGTAGACACTGGGAAATCTATAATCCTATGATGTTACTATGACATATTTTTACATTTGCGTGCTTGACCAGATTTTTGTCCATATGAAACAAAATCCCATTTTACATAGTGTGTGTACCATTTTGTATTATTATTTTCTAAGATAGGGTCTCACTCTGTCTCTCAGGCTGGAGTGTGCAGTGGCATGATCACAGCTCACTGCAGCCTCGACCGCCCATACTCAAGTGGTCTTTCCACATCCTGGGCTGAGCCTCCCTCCCAAGTAGCTGGGACTACAAATGCATGCCACCATGCCCTGCTTTTTTTTTTTTTTTTTCCTAAGAGATGGGGCCTCCCTGGCCGGGTGCGGTGGCTGACGCCTGTAATCCCAGCACTTTGGGAGGCTGAGGCAGGCGAATCACAAGGTCAGGAGATCGAGACCATCCTGGCTAACAGTGAAACCCCATCTCTACTAAAAATATAAAAAACTAACTGGGTGTGGTGGTAGGCGCCTATTGTCCCAGCTACTCGGGAGGCTGAGGCAGGAGAATGGCATGAACCTGGGAGGCAGAGCTTGCAGTGAACCAAGATCGCACCACTGCACTCCCACCTGGGGGACAAAGTGAGACACTGTCTCAAAAAAAAAAAAAAAAAAAAAAAAAAAAAAAAAAAAGAGAGAGAGAGAGAGATGGGCCTCCCTGTGTTGCCAGGCTGGCCTGGAACTCCTGTGCTCAAGAGATCCTCCTGCCGGGACCAGTGCTGGGATTACAGACATGAGCCACTGTGCCCGTCCCTATTTTGTACTTTTTTTCACTTAACATAAAAAACAGTTCTGGGCTGGGCATGGTGGCTCACGCCTGTAATAATCCCAACACTTTGGGAGGCCGAGGCATGAGGATTGTTTAAGCCCAGGAGTTCAGGACCACCTTGGGCATCAAAGTGGTACCCCTATCTCTACAAAGAACACAAAAATTAGCTGAATGTAGTGGTGCACGCCCGTAGTCCCAGCTACTTGGAGAGCTGAGGTGGGAGGATCGTTTGAACCAGGGAGCTTGGGGCTGCAGTAAGCGTTGGTCATACCAGTGCTCTCCAGCTTGGGCAACAGAGTAAGACCTTGTCTCTTAAGAAAAAAATTTATCAATGTACTGTGTATGGATTCTACCAGGATCCATGGTTTGGAGGGCCCCCTGGCCACTTCATGTTAGTCTCATACCTTTGAAACAGTAGTGGTTCCAGTGTTCCATTCTCAGCTGTTGTTCTCTTTTTATTATTATTATTATTTTTTGAGACAGAGTCTGTCTCTGTCACCCAGGCTGGAGTGCAGTGGCGCGATCTTGGCTCACTGCAAGCTCCACCTCCTGAGTTCACACCATTCTCCTGCCTCAGCCTCCTGAGTAGCTGAGACTACAGGCGCCCACCACCATGCCCGGCTAATTTTTTGTACTTTTAGTAGAGATGGGGTTTCACCGTGTTAGCCAGGATGGTCTCAATCTCCTGACCTTGTGATCTGCCTGCCTCGGCCTCCCAAAGTGCTGGGATTACAGGCGTGAGCCACCACATCCAGCCTCAGCTGTCATTCTTACCCCACTTTGTTCCCTTCTTCTAAAATAGCTTCTATACTTTCGTTATTTCAACCATTACTTATGAACTTATGACCCCTCACACTGGTATCTCTGGGCCTCGATTGTATGGCTGTTCTCTCTGTATCCACTTGCCCTTTGCTACCTCCTCCTGAGAATCCTGGAAACTCTTCAAATGCAGACCCTTCAAAGTCTGCCCCAGGCCTGCCTTTACTGCATTTTCCTCCACTTCTATTCTCCTTATCCCTCCCAGCATTTCACAGAACTATGCTCCATGCCCCAACAAGCTGGTCTCTTGGATTTCAATGCCTCTGCCCCCACAATCCACTCTGCATAGTTTGCTTTCTTCCTCCCTGATGCCTTCATGGGTTCCTTCAAGTAAAATTACTCATTCTGTCTTTGGTGCTTTCACAAGCTCTTATGCCTCATCTGTATGATAAAATAAACTGAATTCCTGTGGACAGAGTTCATTTCTACTTCATCTCTGGATCTTCAATTCCTGGTTGAGTGTGTAGCACATAGCAGATGCTTATTAAATAATTGTGGGATGAATCAGTGGTCAAGTCATGGTTCCCACTTGCTTCATTTTCACCAAAGGTGTCATTGTCACCACTGATCAGTACCCTTACTGTTATCATCATTAACTTGATCATGATCACACTTCCTTCATGGTCAGTATTATTAACTCCATTGACCACAGCAACAAAAAAAGAACCTTTATTAAACATCTGTTCCTAGAGGATAGTATGCAAAAAGCTTTTAATGGAGTTACATGTCATCCCTGCCTTCCAGAGCTCATAGTCTAAAACATAGTTTGTGCTGGGAAATGGTCGTTATAGACTTGCTGAAGGATGACCAGTGAACAAGAAAGTAAAAATTATTTAAAGAATGACATGAGGCCAGGTGTGGTGGCTCATCCCTATAATATCAGCGCTTTGGGAGGCTGGAGTGGGAAGATTGCTTGAGGCCAGGAGTTTGAGACCAGCCTGGGCAACTAGCAAGACATCTTTACAAAAAAATTAAAAAATTTGCTGGTTGTTTTGGTGCACACCTATAGTCCTAGCTACTTGGGAGGCTGAGGTGAGAGGATCACTTGAGCTCAAGAGGCTGAGGCTGCAGTGAGCCCAGATCATACCACTGCACTCCAGCCTAAGTGTCTGTTCCCTACCCCACCAAAAAAGACAGACATGATGTGACATTTAGAGAGGTATCATGGAATCCCCAGCCCTCTCACCTCCTACTTGGCCTTGTCTCCATCATCACCCACATTGTGAAACTCACCAAAAACACTAATACTGGTTAGGAAGACTTCACTGCCCAGACTTTCTGGCCAGTCCCAGCCCCAGCTGGGACTTCCCTTCTGCCTTCCTACTTTCTCCATGAGACTGTCTTGGTCTAGATATCCTTATCAGTGAGTCTGATCACAGCAATAAGATTGCACAGTATGCCCCTTGAAGCACCAGAAGTTTTTGGTTTCTGAGTTTGGCATCTCTAAAAGGTGGCTCATAAATCACTTATGCCCTTGTGGTGCCTCAGGCCTGCGAAGCACAGATGACGGTGGAATTGGAGAGAGATGGTGGTGGAGAGTTGTTGCTGGTGGTGGTAGTTACAGAGGAAAGTATTTGGGATGGAAAGAGGACAGGATTTCTAGAGGGTGAGAAGGATGGGAAGAAACCAAGCCCCAGAGGAAAAAGGGGAGAGGAAATGTAAGTAGAAAAGGTGGGTGCATAAAAGGATAGGAATGTAAAAGTCAGTGAAAAGGCAGGAATGATGTGAGGTATGGTAGGCAGTGAGAGAAAAGATGCTATGTGAGAGAGAGCCACTTGAGTGTGTCCAGGCATCTCCTGGGCACCACAGTGTGAATGAAAGGTGAGATGAGAGTCTCAGTAGGGAAATTCACCAAACCCTCATTTGTAAGATGGGAAGTGAGAAGGTTGGGGATTCCAAAGGTGCCCAGCGTCTTGGATGGCACACACACCAGCCTCCTATAAGGTAATTGAGTTTTCTGTTGTTTCACTCAGAAAAGAGGCATGGTGGGAGTGGGAGCCTTATATTAATATCAGTTCCCTCAATGTTGGGCACACCCATGAGTGATGTGAAGCTGGGTCCAGACTGTATCTCTTGGTGCGGTAGGACTTGGTACATGTAGCCAAGGGGGAGTTAGGGTTAAGGGTGATAGATCTTTGTCATTAGTTCAAGGAGTTAAGAAGACCAGAAATACGGCTAGTATGAGGGAGGCTCTGGCCTGAGCAGAGATAGGGTGAAGCCTGGATGGAGTGAGAGGGAACAATATTGGATCAGAGCAAAGTGGAGCTTTCCATGCAATGAATGCATGTATATCTCACAATTCTGAGAGGAAATTGAGCCCAGGAGAAGGCTTTGAGCAGCCCAAAACGTCACAGTTGTCCCTAGGCCTGGAACTCAGGTCTGTCTTCCTGAGCTCCCCCGACTGTGTTCTGTTCTCAGAAGCTTTGGCTGTGCCCCTCCCAATCCTGGGATGCACACTTAGGGCACAACTGACCATAATTAAGGGCAGGCTGGACAGTTAGGAGGCCTGGACATTTTTTTTCCCCTTTCCTTTTTGAGATGGAGTGGCACTGTTTCGGCTCGCTGCAACCTCCACCTCCCGGTTTCAAGAGATCCTCCTGCCTCAGCCTCCCAAGTAGCTGGGATTACAGACGTGGGCAACCATGCCCGGTTAATTTTTGTATTTGTAGTAGAGACGGGGTTTCACCATGTTGTCCAGACTTGTCTCAAACTCCGGACTTCAAGCGATCCGTCCGCCTCGGCCTCCCAAAGTGCTGGGATTACAGGCGTTAGCCACCGAGCCCAGCTGGATATTTGTTATAAAATGACCAAGGGAACACAAAACCAGAAAAGACAGGAAGCACTGGGGGAGGCGTGGTTTGCACACCAAGACCTGTCTGGGAGAAGACGGTGGGGACAGGGGAGGGATGTTCAGACTAGGGCTCAATACTCAGAGGAAAGTCCAGAAGGGTCCTTGCTTCGAGCCCCTTTAGGCAGCCTGAGGTGATTTGGGGGCGTTTGTGCTGCCCCCTGGTAGCCACTGTGGGAATAGCACTGAGAATCACGCTCAGTCGACGAACCGGTATGAACCCCATCCTACAGGGTGAATTCTTGCTGTCTCATACTTTCTTGCAGAATGTATGCTGGTAAAATTCCTTAAGCCTCTTGGCCTGGATTGTTAGTGCTCTCCTTCCCCGGGGCAAGGGAGTGAGATGGAACTTCATGTCATCTGTCTGGAATCTCAAGACATGTAGTAAGCATTTTATGTACTATTCTTACTCCATTATTACAAAGTCCCTATTAAGTGGTCACTGTTATTCCCATTTTAAGGTGAGGAAACAGCCTTCGAGGGAGGCGGTTACTTCTCCAAGATCATGCAGTGCCAGGGTTTGAACCTCAGTCTCTTGGCTCGGAGTCCAGTGCTTTTTCACGGCATCCGCTCTCCACTCATAATCCCCCTGGTTTCTCACCCCTCACAATCTTGGGCCAAGATGCGTAAGGACCCAAAAAATACCAAGAGGAGGGGCGCTCCCATGGGCTCGCAGATGACATGTAAACGACGCTGCTTGGGATCACCAGAGCCCTGGGTATCTATGTGTGCCTGAAATAATCAAAGCCTCACTCATTTATTGAGTGAGTATCTCCTGGGCTTCAGACTTTGTACCCAGAAGTGGGATACAGCAAAGAACAGACATGTTCTCTGTCTTAAGTGAGAGAGCTCACAATTTGGTAAGTGCAACTGACCAAATGTTTTTGCAGTAAGTGCTAATAGATGTCATTATCAATTGCCATGGGTGAGCGGAATCGCGGAGGTCTTTCCAAAGGAAAGCATATCTGAGCATTGATTTTCAAAGAACGTTGTCTGTCAAGCAGACAAGAGGACAGAAGAGCAGTTGAGGTGGAAGCAAGATGCAGGTAAGTCCAGGCAGAGTGAGAGAGCTCATGAGGAGCTTAGGGACTCTCAGAGCAGTTTTGTGTAACTGAAGCGCTGGCTGTCGTGTGCCTGAGTCTGGCCATGATGCAGAAGATAAGGCTAGAGAAGGGGGATGCTGACAGAATGTGAGGGGCTTTCTTTGGCAAGGGTGAACAATATAAGCTTTATATTGT
The DNA here is from genome assembly GCF_001698545.2 of Rhinopithecus bieti. Classification (NCBI taxonomy): domain Eukaryota; kingdom Metazoa; phylum Chordata; class Mammalia; order Primates; family Cercopithecidae; genus Rhinopithecus; species Rhinopithecus bieti. Next base: position 626,252 of record NW_016814460.1, read on the forward strand.
TATATTTAAGTGGTCTGACTATATTTTATAAATAAATAAATAATATTAATATATTTATATTTAAGTGTTTATATTTATTCTAAATATAACAATATATGTTTTATTGTTATATTTAAGCCTGGGAGTCCAGAGTTTTCAGCTGTTGACCTCCATTAGACCAATTTTTTAGCAAGGTAACCTCAGAGGCAGGACTACCACCTAGGAGGCTATGCACCAGTTCTGGCAGGAAAATCCCACCAGAAGCCCCTGGTCCAAGGCGTCAGGTAAGGATGAGCGCATTCAGGAGACATTGACCAAGTCGAATCCAAGAGAAGTGGAGGAACCAGAATCTGAGATTGCAGGCTTGGCCTGCTCCAGTGCGAGACAGACATGCCGGAAGGTGGCGCGAGCCGGGGGAGCCGCGCTCCCGCGGTTACTCGCTCAGGGAGGCGTGAGAACGCGCCAGTACCCGGGGAGTGAACAGCCGCGGCGGAGGCGCGCAGGGAGAACGCCTGCCCCGCGTGGGGCCTGCTCGCCCGGAGGCACCAGCCACGAATGTATGGCCCAAAGCCGAATGCAGTTGTGCGCAGCTGGGTATGCAAATGTATGCAAATCCGTGCTGCCCGGCCTGGGCTAAGTTGCGAGCTGAGTCAAAGGGTGGGGGACGCGGCACAGCATTGCTACTGTTCTTCCGCTCCCAGAGGAGTTCAGACGCAGTGCGGGAGGGGATGCAGGGGGAACAAATGCATCTTCCCTGTCCTGACCGTCCCGCCTCAGGACCGTGACAATCTATTGGGACAAACGTGGGTTCCCTCTATGTCCTCAATGACCTTGTTCCCCCACGCCCTCAGCCCCACCCTGCGTAAGATGCGTGCAGGGGGAAGGGCCCTGGCACCCAGAATACCTGAGCCCTTGTTGGTCAGAGCGTCCTTCCTTCACTACGAGCGGGAATGAGCCGCAGGGTGGGTAGATGATCCCACATCCGACCCAGTCTCCCATAATTACCCCTCCCCACAGCCAGGGAAGGGGTCTTCCGGAAGATCTGATTTATTTCATCTCTTCATTGTGACCCGTCCTTCTGCCTCCCATCCGCTTCTTGAGAAGTCCCTCCAGAAGTCTAACCATAGTCACACTTGCTATTGTTTCTGTTTTATTTTTCCGGGTGGTTTAGTGAGAAGACTATTCCCAAAGTCCCAAATGTTGGGTTCTGAGGGTGTGGGAGTGGGGCCTGGGCATCAACTCCCGCCCCCCTCCCCCACCCAAGGACCAAGGAATAAGTCCCCACCCAAGACAAGAACTGGAAGGGAGTCTGGGCTGTCATCTTCCGGCTCTGGCTTTTTTCTTTTCTTTTTTTTTTTTCCCCCGCTTTTTTTTTCCCCTTGCCGACTCTTCCCTCAATGGCCACAAGGGGTCTTCCTTGCGCTAAGAATGGGAAATCCGGCGTTAGGTTTGAGCGCTGGGAGGGTGGGGCGCCTAGCTAGGCTTCCTCTCCACGGTTTCCGAGCGCGGAGACCTGCAGGCGTCCCACCTCCCCACCCCTCCTCGGTGGCTTCATTCAGTCTCAGACTTCTTCAGGTCTCTCACCCCACGCTCCAGACTGGAGACTGGTATTTCAGGATCTCCTGCTCCTTCCCCTAAGCCTATGGAGCAACCAGAGGGCTGTGAGCCGAGACAAGAATTCGGGCCAGACATACAGTAGGCGCTCAATAAATGCTTTTCAGATGAATGACAGTGTGACGGTGTCCTGTTCAGAAGCTTGGGGAGGGACGAGACGACTCGGGTGAGTTGAGCAGGACACCCCTCCTCCCAAAGCAAGAGGGCGCCAAGAGGCGGCTCAACTGCCTACGAGGGAAACTGAGGCCATCTGTGGGACTTACATATTGATACAGAAGGGGAGGTCCTGAAGTGACAGGGGCAATTAGAAGGGAGGGGTTAGCCAATCAGAAAGCTGTCGTGGATTGATCTGACGTCGGAAGGCGGGAAAAACGGAATATCCAGGCCCCTAAAGGGAAGCCTTGTTAGAATGGGGAAATGGGATGTGAGCGTGGAAAAGGGGCTGGAGATTTGGATTGTTTAGCTCAGAGAAGGAAAGTTAAGGCAACCCCTTTCTCCTGTGAGGACAGAACTTGTTAGGTTTAGCTGAAGCTGCAGCAGGAGGAATGGCGGTCAGACCCCAGGAAGGACTTCCCTGTTGGAGTTAGACATGGGGGCAGAGGGTGAAGGGGTGATGACGTCGTTCCTGGGGTGGGAGGTGAGTTACCTGAAACCGTCTTATAATGGGAACCCGTCAGGGGTGGTGGGGGCGGGAGATACAGTTAAGGGTTAGATGCAGTGGGTGGAAGCTTAGGTGAAGTCGGCTGCCCTTCCCGCAAGGAAGCGGCTGCAGGACCCGAGAGGTGGGAGGTTCCTGACCAGGTGCTCTCAACACTCACTGCCCACCTGGAAGGACACCTGGGTGGCCTGCCACACGCCCCCACCCAGGGCTTGCAGGAAGTCCTTCCCCAGCCGGATGGGGCGAGGTGTGTTTGGATGAACCGTAGCCTCGGGCTGCACCCGGGTGGCGCAGACCTCCTCGAAGACCCTCACACAGGTTCCCGTGGCAACTCGCCAGTCCCATCCCATAGCTTTGGCGCATTCAGGGCCGCTCCTGAAATGTCCTCCCTGCAACCCTAGAAAAGGCTCCTCTGGGAAGCTTGCCCTGCTCTTGCCAGCCTGGTCAGAAATCCTATGGCTCTTCTACTTTGTTTCTCTGGGTGACCTGGGTGAGCAGGAACCACACCTTCATTAGCACATAGTAGGTATACCAAATAAAGTTTTGGATGGAGGCCTGGTTTAAATCTTGCACTGTTCTAGTCGTGTGACCTCGATTTGAAGCCCCATGTGCTGATCCGTGAAATGGGTACCTCTGTCTTGCTTACTTCTTAGGCTTTTTTTTTTTTGAGACAGAGTTTTGCTCTTGTTGCCCAGGCTGGAGTGCAACGGCACGGTCTCGGCTCACCGCAACCTCTGCCTCCCAGGTTCAAGCGATCCTCCTGCCTCAGCCTCCCAAGTAGCTGGGATTACAGGTGCGTGCCACCACGCCCGGCCAATTTTTGTATTTTTAGTAGAGACAGGGGTTTCACCATGTTGGCCAGGCTGGTCTCAAACTCCTGACCTCAGGTCATCTACCCGTCCCGGGCTCCCAAAGTGCTGGGATTACAGGCGTGAGCCACCGCGCCCGGCCTTCTTAGGCTATTTAAATGACTATGTGCCTGAAATAACGAAAGGGAAAGCATTTTGTTTTATGCAAATGCAGGCCATGCAGACACCCGTGTGCTAAGGGGTGGGTACACCCACGTTCACACAGGTTGAATCTCTTGGAGGGGCTAGGTCCGCGTCTCTTGATTTTTCAGTGAAGCAAAAGCTGGAGATGGTAGGCAGGAGGGCCAGCTAGGGACAGCTAGCTGTCTGATGCCAGAGAGGGAACCCAAGAATGCGAGGGGTGGTCCCCAGAACTGGCTAACCTAGACCCAGGATCTCATTCTCCAGGGCGGGATCCCAGTTCCCTGGAGGATTCTGGGTACAGGCCAGTGGGCCTGGACCCTGGCGCAGAAACACGGGACCGAAGACCTCGCTGTGGGAGCCCCGAGTCGGGGCTGCCCGGCAGAGGGCGCCCAGGCTGGCTCGGGCACAGCCCTCTTTGGGTGCGGCCCGCCTCCTGTTGCGCCCTCTGCTGGCCAACAGGGACAATATCGCGCTGCCTGTCTTCTGTGGCCACAAAATGGGCGGGGTTCTGCTTATTCAGGGTCTCTTGGCCACGCCTCTCCTGCAGAAGCCTCCTGCATCCTGGACCCTGCAACTCCCAGCCATGCCTGGCTCTATCTCCTCCATGCTTCAACTCCTTATGGAGAAGGGAGCCCCTCTCCATCCCTCAAAAGGTGAATCCAAGTACCAGGTTTCCTGCCCAGCTCAGCTCCACACTCAAGCTCGACTGGGAAGGATGATGAGACTCATCCCCCAGCAGCGTCACGCTTAGGGTATCTTTTTCTTTTTTATTTGAGACGGAGTCTCGCTGTGTCTCCCAGGCTGGAGTGCGGTGGCACGATCTCAGCTGACTGCAAGCTCCGCCTCCCGGGTTCATGCCATTCTCCTGCCTCAGCCTCCCCAGTAGCTGGGACTACAGGTGTCCGTCACCAAGCCCGGCTAATTTTTTTTGTATTCTTAGTAGAGACGGGGTTTCACCATGTTAGCCAGGATGGTCTTGATCTCCTGACTTCGTGATCCCCCCACCTCGGCCTCCCCAAAGTGCTGGGATTACAGGCGTGAGCCACCGCGCCCGGCCAGGGTATCTTTATATCCAGATTATAGCGGTTTAAAATTCAGCCTGCCTGCTCCCAACTCCCTGGCCACTGCCTCGACCCAGCCTGTCAGTCCTTCAGGATGTCTTAGCTTGGGCATGTTCCAGCCTTCTCATTGGACCCCCTGCCTACCGCCTCTCCTCTCCACTTACCAAAATTATCTTTCTAAAACACAAATTGGCTGGGCGTGGTGGCTCAAATCCTAGCACTCTGGGAGGCTGAGGTGGGCGGATCACTTGAGGTCAGGAGTACAAGACCGGCCTGTCAACATGGCGAAACCCTGTCTCTACTAAAAATACAAGTTATCTGGGCATGGTGGCCTGCGCCTGTAATCCCAGCTACTCGGGAGGCTGAGGCAGGAGAATTGCTTGAACCTGGGAGGCAGAGGTTGCAGTGAGCCGAGATGGCACCACTGCACTCCAGCCTGGGTGACAGAGCCAGACTCCGTCTCAAACAAAACAAAACAAAAGCAATAACAAAAACACAAATCAGTGTAGGTCACTATTTTACTTTAATCTCCAGTAGATCCCCATTGCCTAAGAGAAAAGGTCCAGACTCCTTAGCTCATCTCCGTCTTCTGTATTTGGCCAAATCTAAGCCTCTGATCTCATCAGATCACCTCTTTACCTACTCGAAATTCTCCAAACACATCCTGCTCCCTTTTCCTTTCCTTTCCTTTCCTTTCCTTTCTTTTCCTTTCCTTTTCTTTCCTTTCCTTTTTTGACAGAGTCTTGATCTGTCACTCAGGCTGGAGTGCAGTGGTGCAATCTCAGCTCAATGCAGCCTCAATCTCTGGGTCTCAAGCCATCCTCCTGCCTCAGTCTTCCTAGTAGCCAGGACTACAGATGTGCTCCACTGTGCCCAGCTAATCACATCCTGGATTTTGGTCTTTATTTGGTAAATTTCTACTCATTCCTCAAGGCCTAGTTCAAATATCCCCTTGCTGGGCATTCTTTTCTCTAACACCCCCAGGAAGCATGTTTCTGTGCCCCCATGGACTTCTTTGTACTCACCTCTTTTTTATGACATTTATCCTGGGGCATTATCTGTTCACAAATTTGTTCCCCGCCCCATCCCCCCCACCACCACCACTAGAAGTTGAGCATCGCTAGGTCCGAGTCTGATTCTTATCTATCCTGGTACATACTGGGAATCCAATCTAGAGCTGCTTGGCCAAGGACCCACTGGTGCCTCAGCCCCAGATTGGAAGAAATGGTGTCTCATGTCTGCCCCTGGGCCTAGAACATGGCAGAAATGCCTCTGCCTGTTCAAAAACTGACTGGACAAGACAGTTAACTCATTCCCTCACTCCTGGGGTGAGCCTCTGCTTCCCTCCTTTCTTTCCAGGAGATCAGCCATCCTTTCTTCCTCCTTGCTGTTTGCTCCCTTCCCTGTTAGGAGGCAGGTACTCCAGACCCTCTGGGTTCTGGGAACCTAAATTTAAGTCTGATCCAGAGGTTTATTTCTTAAGAGCTCAGAAACCGATGGTAGGGGAGGCTTCTCCCCTCTGCAGAGTCCCAAAGATTCCCCACTGATTCTTGGGCCCCACTCCAAGTCAGCCTCCCCACCCCAGAATTTACCTAGTCCTTGCTTGTCTAGCCTGGGGCTTGGGGGCAAAATCATAAATTTGAGAGACAAGAGGCGAGATAAAGATCATTTGTTGAAAATGATGTCATCAATCATTTGCTGGGGAGAATACATCTAAGAATTCCCCAAACCTGGGTGCTCAGATGCACCCCCTCAAGCTCCCTGTTATGCTCCCCTACCCCAATGTCCCTGGCCTCCCTGGTCAGCTGTTTTCCTGGGCTTGAGGTTGCCTGGTCATTTTTATTTCATTCTTTCCAGCCTGCATTCTCAGAAAGCCCTCAGGCCCTTTCCTACCTTGGGAGGGTCTCAGGATGGAGAAGTTCATCCCCCACCCTTCCCAGCCCACACTAATGATCATATTTCTGAAAGAGCCTGGAGGGGAGATTCCTAAACTCCTAGTTGTAGAGTTTCAGGCTGAGGATGAACAGATAAATAATGGCTTGCCAAATTAATTAATTATTTTATTAGCCTGAGTAATTATTAATCAGGTAATTAATCACCCAGTTGTGCACTATGAATACTAATTACGTGGTTGGGGGTGGGGGACGACAGTGGTGGAGCAAGTTATGATTTTAAGGTCTGGCAATGTATGGACCTTCTCTTGGTCCTAGGAAGATTTCAGAGGATTTATGGGCTCCATCTCTCCCCTCAGCCTCACACCCATGCTTAGAGATTAGGAACAGAATGGGATCTACCTGGATCCTTTTGCAAAGGCAGACATCAATTTCATCCTTCCCTTCTTGACTTCCAGAGTTCAGAAGGATGGAGGACATGGAGGCAGGGACACGTACATGGAGATGAAATGAAAGTGAAGAGAACCTGCACTTGTGAGTGTGTGTGTGTGTGTGCAAGTGTGTGTATGTGAGTGTATGGTGTGTGTGTGAATGTGTGTGTGTGAGTGTGTGTTGTGTGTGTGAATGTGTGTGAGTGTGAGTGCCTGAATGTGTGTGAGAGTGTGTGTGTGTGAGTGTGTGAATGTGTGTGAGTGTGCATGTGTGTGTACCAGGGTGAGACTGAGACAGAAGTAATTCCTAAATGTGCCAGATGTCTCCACAGGCTCAATTTGGTCATTTGATATAAGAGAGCAATGCTGGGATTCACTAAAAATTTTGCCTTTGAACCTGATGTTTTGGAAGGTAGAGATGCCACCAGAAGCAAGGAAAAATAGAGGAGGCTGAGAGACAGGCGGAAGTGCAAGGCGAGACAGGAAATAAGGGGAAGAGGGAAGGAGGAAAAGTAGAATGGGCTCTTTGCCTTTGAACTGACTTCATGGTTTTGTCTTGCTGGGATGGGTGGTGTTCCCTTCTAGGCTTTCTTTTCCACACTCCCCATCCTACTCAGGACCTTCTCTCTTCGGAGATTTGGAGTGGGCTCCACCTTCAGAATCTTTCTCCTTGAGCTATTTCCCAAGACTCTGTCTACTGCCCTGTAGGGTTGGAAGGAGGGAAGTGAGGATACAAAGAGATGGTGAAGTGATGGCAGGTTACACTTGCCCTTGACACCAGGAAATCATTCTGCAAGTCCTACCTCCATGCCTCCTGCTGTTTGGAGATCCCATCAACTCATATCCCTGTGTGGTATCCCTTTGGATAACAGTAAGCTCCTGTCTCTCAAGGTGCGCCTTCCCCCAGACCTCCTTTTCTCTGGGCCAGGTGCTCCCAGGTTCCCTTCCTTCCACTGCTCACTTGGGGAGGGTCACTGATCATGCTTTTAAGCCCCCTGAGGCCCTCTGCTCATAGCCCCTTTTACTTTCTGTTTGTGGTAAAATTCACCATTTATTTACAGTGGGTCCTGCTTTGTTTATGACCTGCTTGAGGTCAGTTTTATTTTTGTATCTCCAGTTCCTCTCCCATGCACTGTTTGTTTATGCCTCCTCTTGGTGCCCCCTTTGCAGGCTCTTTACCAAGACCCCACTCTGAGAGGGCGCAGGGGAAGGGGAAGGCCTGGATCTGAGAACCTGGGTTCTGCAACTCCAGGAGATGGTTGGGCTAAGGAGGGGGCGGAGGGGTGGCCGTGGTAGCTCCATCTCCTGGGTCTTACATCAAATGACCAGTCAAATTGAGGCTGTGGAGAAATAGAAAGATACCTAGGAAGAGGAAGGAACTGGAGGTGGCCCCTAGGTCCTGAGAAGCACTTGCATAAATTGGCCAGGGAAGAGGCCCTCACATGCCCGGTCCCACCTGTTTGGGGCTCAGGCTGCTGTGAGAATATGAAATCTCCACGCTCCTCAGGCCCCAGTCCTTGCAGGGCCTGTCCACTGGGCATCCCTGTTCAGTGTATCCTCTCAGCAGAGCTCTGGGGGCAGGGCAGGGGGTCAGACTCAGGGGCAGCTCCTGACATGACAGAGCCTGCCATGAAATAAACATGGGGCCTGGAACCCAGCCTCTTGTTTGGAATTCTTGGTGGCTGGGGAGGGTGGTGGTATGGGGAGGGAGCGGTTGGTGGGAAAATGAGTGGAACGGGGAGAGCAGACCTCATGGAGGGTCTGTGGGTGCTGAAAGAGGAGACTAAAGCCTGGTGCCCTTGACGTCACTCAGGGACTTGTTGCTAATGGCTCTGGGGAAAGGGCTAGCATCCAAAGTCCCTTGAGATTGACTTACCCTCTTATGAAATCACCCAGCACCAACTCTGAGTAAGCACCTGATGGGCACTGGGGAGGGAAGAACGGAGGATGGAAAGAGCTGTGGATTCTCAGCACCTTAGGGTAGCGCAGCTGTGCTCACAAGTTCTTCCTCTCTGACTTCCACCTCCCTCTGTAAGGGATGGGGGAGTAGAGAAGGTGGAGTGAGAGTGGCTCAGATTTCTTGCTCTTCCCTCCAGAGTCTCCCTGGGAGTTGTTGATCTTCAGCCAGGTTCTGAGCGTTATCTAGAAGACACTCCAGGGAACCAGCTCCAGCTCTGTTGGAGCCTTATCTTGTCTGCAGACAGACTCAATTAACCTCTTCTCGCCCTCAGTGCATGTGTGGAGGGCATCTTCCTCCCATCCCTGGTGGCCCTGCTTTCTTTTTCTTTCTTTCTTTCTTTTTTTTTTTTTGTGAGATGGAGAGTCTCGTACTGTCGCCCAGGCTGGATTGCAGTGGCGCGATCTTGGCTCACTGCAAGCTCTGCCTCCTGGGTTCATGCCATTCTCCTGCCTCGGCCTCCCGAGTAGTTGGGACTGCAGGCACCTGCCACCACGCCCGGCTAATTTTTTGTAGTTTTTAGTAGAGACGGGGTTTCACCATGTTAGCCAAGATGGTCTCGATCTCCTGAGTTCGTGATCCACCTGCATCGGCCTCCCAAAGTGCTGGGATTACAGGCGTGAGCCACTGCGCCCGGCCTGGCCCTCCTTTCTGTATGTCTCTAGGGGCATCCCAGATATTTCTCCATCTCCATGTCCTCCCCCTCCCCAGTATTTTTCAGGCTAGGACACCTCTGGAAAGGAGATGTCTTCTATTTTCTCTTGCTCCTTTCCCCTGAGCTAACCCTACCCTGCATCCCTGCTAAGCCCTTCTTAGGATCTTCCCTTCATCTCTCCTCTTCCATTCATCCTTTCCTTAGAACACAGGCACTCTATGGCCAGGCACAGTGGCTCACTCCTATAATCAATTCCAGCACTTTTGCAGGCCGAGGCTGGTAGATCACTTGAGGTCAGGAGTTCGAGACTAGGCTGGCCAACATGGCGAAACCTGTCTCTACTAAAAATACAATAATTAGCCTGGCGTGGTGGCACGTGCCTGTAATCCCAGCTACTCAGGAGGCTGAGGCAGGAGAATGGCTTGAACCCGGGAGGCGGAAGTTGCAGCGAGCTGAGATCGTGCTGCTGTACTTCAGCCTGAGTGACAAAGTGAAACTCCGTCTCCAAAACAGCAGCAGCAGCAACAACAACAACAACAAAAACAAAACACACACACACACACACAAAACCCAGGCACTCTAGTTCCTGACTCCTACTCCAAAACCTCTCTGGGGCCTATTGTCTATGGTTCTTTTATGGATTTCACAGTGGTACCTCTTCTCCACTTGGTCCAAAGCCTCAGCTTTCCAGGCTGCAGAGGGGAGAGGAGTGTGTAGTTCCTCCCATTGCCAGCAGAGAGCAACACACACACAAAACCATGCAGAAGGGTTGGGAGGTCGAGAGGCCTGGAGTGGGACCACCCTATTGAGAGGTGGGACAGACGACACTTGCAGCCTAGGGACTGCCTTAGGAGCAGGATGAGCAAAAAATTTCTAGGACCAATAAGTGGGGTGGGAATCTCTAGTTTTTAGCCTTATTTACAAACTCTGTAATAGCTAATAGTATCAGCTACTTTTTTATTTTTTTGTGAAATGGAGTCTCGCTCGGTTGCCTAGGCTGGAGTGCAGCGGTGCGATCTTGGCTCACTGCAACCTCCGCCTCCTGGGTTCAAGCAATTCTGCCTTAGCCTCCCGAGTAGCTGGAACTATAGGCGCCCACCAACACGCCTGGCTAATTTTTGTATTTTTAGAAGAGACAGGGTTTCACCATGTTGGCCTGGCTGGTCCTGAACTCCTGACCTTAGGTGATCCACCTGCCTTGGCCTCCCAAAGTGCTGCAATTACAGGCGTGAGCCACCATGCCTGGCACAATATCAGCTACAATTTGAGGCGGGCACTTTACATAACATGTCAAATTCTCAGCCGGGCACGGTAGCTCACGCCTGTAATCCCAGGACTTTGGGAGGCCAAGGCAGGTAGATCACAAGGTCAGGCGTTTGAGACCAGCCTGGCCAACATGATGAAACTCCTAAAAATACAAAAATTAGCTGGGCATGGTGGTGCGCGCCTATAATCCCAGCTACTCAGGAGGCTGAGGCAGGAGAATCGCTTGAACCCGGGAAGCGGAGGTTGCAGTGAGCCAAGATTGGGCCACTGCACTCCAGCCTGGGCAAAAAAGCGAGATGCCATCTGAAAACAAAATTATATCTATATATGTGTGTATGTGTATATATATATGTGTGTGTGTGGTATGTGTGTGTGTATATATATATATATCAAATTATCAAAATAACCATGAGGAACTATTATGTCCATTTTACAGAAGGGTAAACTGAGGCTGAGGAAGGTCAAATCATGCTAAATCATGTGCCCAAGATCACACAACCAGGAACTGGCAGAGGTGGGATTCAGTGGTCCTTTCGAGGTGGCCCATGCCTGAGGGAGTTGGCCCCCTCCCTCCCAGTCTCGATGTAAGGAGCCTGGAAGGGGTCCTTGTGGCGCCCAGGCAGCCCTCTCCTTCCGGCACCCAGCAGGCTTCAAAGGAGGGGCTGGGAAGCTGGGCGGGGGACCCCTGCCTCCACAAGCCTCCCCCAGCCTGGCCAGATGCCTTTGGGGCCTGGAGACAAGGGGCAGAGAATGGGGCTGCCATAAACAGTGTCCGGCTGCACCATGAGGCTGTAAAACCAGCCCAGCAGAGCTGGAATGTGGAGGGATCTAGGAAGGATTTTCCGGTGGGTCTGGCCTGATAGCATCTTTGGGGCCTGGGGTCAAAAGGGAGCCCACCTCCCTTCCCTCCCTCTTCCCAGCCATCCTGCTGCCCTCTCCTTTCCCCTTCCCCCACCTCCTTTGCTCCCACTTCTCCCCCCATCTTCCTCCTCTCTTCTAGAGACTTCTGTCATGTTTCTGGAGCTGTGTCTAAGTGTCTCCACCCCTGCTTGGTCTCTCTTGGCCCCTTCCTCTCTGGCAGGTGGTGCAAAACCCACTCGAATCTGTTCGCTGTGTAACTTTGGGGCTCCTCTGCCTTATTCCCCCTCATCTGTAAAATGGGGAATAATGAAGCACTTATCTCAGAGGCTAGATGAGGTAAGATCTGTAAAGCACTTAGGACAGTGCCTGACTCATATTAAATACGATCTAATTGTCTGTTAATGTAATAAATATCAGTGTGTCTGTTTATTCCAGTTTCTCTTCCCTGCAGAGGGATCTGGGTCAGCTGGTGGGCTTTCCTCTACTTATTCCTTCTCACGACCTTCACTTGGGTCCAGGAGGCGGCTGGTGGTGCGACCCTAAGGACAGGATGAATGCTGGACATCCCACCTCCCACCAGGCCAGGCCCCCAAGTCTAGCTTTGCAGAATCAGGCTGCCATCCCTTCTGTGGCCAGCAGGGGGCAGCAGATGCCCGGACTGTGACCTCCAGGAAGGGTTGTGCGCTCACGTGGCCCTACTGAAGGCCGAAGACAGCGATGGGAAGGGCCCAGTGGTTGTGTGTCTAGGTTAATTTCCAGGTGCCTCGCTCCTGACCCTGCGCTTCCATGTGTGAGGATGAGGTGGGGAAGGGGTGTCTTGCCTTGTTACCCATGTTGTGACATGTACAGGGGCAGTTGTGTGTTTTAGAATGTACCAGGACCACCAAATCAGCGTCCTGTGGCCCAAAAGGACTTAGAGATTGTCTAATGGGCCAATTCCCTTATCTTCAGCTGGGGAGGCCAAGGCCCAGGGAGGGCAACATGCTTGTTCAGGCTTGCACAGTGAGCTTGTGGCCGAGCTTTCAGATGCTTACTGCACCGCTCTTACTGGTGTGTGTCTGTGAGTCCATGAGAAGTGGGTGTGTCTGCTGTGCCGTACAGAAACCCAGGTCTCAGAACAAGTGCCTGCTTCCCCGACCCCCACTGCTGAGGCTAACTCCTGGAAGAGGCCTTGTCCTCCCCTTCTCTGGCTTCCTTGTCTCTGCACCAGCCTCTTCTTCATGGCCCAACTGACTAGCTGAATGAAGGATATTCACCTCCTTCCCTAGAATCTAGGTGTCTGGAGATGGGGGCTCTTGTAATGATAGTGAAAGCTGCTGTGATTACTACCATGGTCAACCTTTGTAGAGTAGTCATTGCCATGCATCAGATCATTTAATTACTTAATCCCGCATCAATCTTTCAAGGGAGGCACTCTGGCTATTCTCATTGTATCCATGAGGAAATTGAGGGACAGAAAGGTCGAGGACCTTGCCCAAGACTGCACAGCCAGCAGGCAACCAGGCTGTCCCAACTCAGCGACAAGTACTAAGCAGGATGGATCCCATGTGATGGTGCTAGCCATATCCCCAGTAACCACCTCTGGCTGCTTGTAGCATGCTCAGCATGTGCCCAGCACTTCTCATCTGATCTTGGCTGCTCACAATAACCCTGTGGCATGTTTTATCTTCACTTTGCAGACAAATGAACAGAAGCTCAGCTAGTAAGCAGAAGGGCCAGGTCTGTATCAGAGCTCTGGGGGGCTCTATGGTAAACCCATGCACTTAATCATCCACTGATCTGGTGCTCTCAAACTTTACATCACCTTAGGACTTGTCAAAATGCAGATTCTAACTCAGTAGGTCTGGGGGCAGGGCCTGAGATGCTGCATTTCCTTTTTCCTTTCCTTTTTTTTTTTTTTTTTTGAGACGGAGTCTTGCTCTGTCGCCCAGGCTGGAGTGCAGTGGTATGATCTCGGCTCACTGCAAGCTCTGCCTCCTGGGTTCACGCCATTCTCCTGCCTCAGCCTCCCGAGTAGCTGGGACTACAGGCGCCCGCCACCACACCCAGCTAATTTTTTGTATTTTAGTAGAGATGGGGTTTTACTGTGTTAGCCAGGAGGGTCTCGATCTTCTGACCTCGTGATCTGCCCACCTCGGTCTCCCAAAGTGCTGGGATTACAAGCTTGAGCCACCATGCCCGGCCTCCTTTTTTTTTT
>NW_016814460.1:639894-644745 GCF_001698545.2 Rhinopithecus bieti
GCCTCCCGAGTAGCTGGGACTACAGGCGCCCGCCACCACACCCAGCTAATTTTTTGTATTTTTAGTAGAGATGGGGTTTTACTGTGTTAGCCAGGAGGGTCTCGATCTTCTGACCTCGTGATCTGCCCACCTCGGTCTCCCAAAGTGCTGGGATTACAAGCTTGAGCCACCATGCCCGGCCTCCTTTTTTTTTTTTTTTTTTTTTTGAGACGGAGTCTCACTCTTGTCACCCAGGCTGGAGTGCCGTGGCGTGATCTCGGCTCACTGCATCCTCCGCCTCCCGGGTTCAAGTGATTCTCCTGCCTCAGCTTCCCGTGTAGCTGGGATTACAGGGGTGCGCCACCACACCCAGCTAATTTTTGTATTTTCAGTAGAGATGAGGTCTCACCATCTTGGCCAGGCTGGTCTCGAACTCCTGACCTCATGATCCACCCTCCTCGGCCTCTCAAAGTGCTGGAATTACAAGCGTGAGCCATGGGAGATGCTGCATTTCTGTAAGCTCCTCCAGGAGGTGTGGATGCTGCTGGTGCATGGATGGTGCTTTGAGCACTAAGGGTCTATAGCTTCTTCTAGTTCTCATACAATGGGCTTTCTCTGGACTTCAGTGTTCCCATCTGCAAAACAATAGGATCCTAGGAGCTCAGATTCTCAGTTTAGCCTTGTTCCATCCCCTCTGTTCCTTCCCTTACAACCTTAGACCATCTCTAAGCACTTGACATTATGTTCTCTTAGAGGGCAGTGGGTGAACATTACTTTAAAGGCTTTGAAGTGTGCTCCCAATTTCTAACAGAAGGAAAACACAAGGCCCTGGTGGGAGTGGGTCCTTTTTCAAAGTCACAAAGCTCATTAGTAGGTACAGAACTGAAACCCAGATTGCTTACTCCCAGTCAAGCTCTGCACTCCTCCTGAAAGGGCCTTGGGTGCTCCAGGTATCCACAGAGAGGTCCGGATGCTGGGAAGTGGGAGGCTTAAGGGCTCCCATGAGAGGCTGGACGACAAACCATTGTTATGGGCAATAGCTTCAAAGGGGAAATTGAGGCACCTAGGAGAAGGCTGCCCTCCTTTTCTTGGCCTCATCCTGTTTGTCTGGGGTTTTCCCTCCTTCTTCCCCACCTCCTCTGCTTCTTGCTGTCTCTACTCTCCCAGACCTGGCATTTCATCTCATCTCTGTTCTCTGGTTGACTCTGTTCCCAGCCCTCCAGGACTCAGAGTCACGGGTGTGATTTTGAATAGTCATTGACCAGCTTGCATGGCCAGCTCCACTCTCCCTTTCTCCAGCTCGGTCCAACCTTCCCATGACCTGTGCCTGGCTTTCTTCAGCAGACCTTTAGGGCAGACAACACCCAGAGGCTGACAGAGGGGACCTCCCTGTCTGAGAGGTCCTAGAGCAGGAAAGTGGGTCTCATCCAGGCTGTGGGGATGGACCTTCTGCAGGAGCCAGACTGGATGGGGGCCTCTAGAACCTCATCCCTGCATTCAGTGGCAGCATTCAGATTAACCTCTCTCCTGGCTTTCAGCTGGGAGTGCGGTGGAGTGTTCACAACCGTTGGTCTTTTCATGCCAATGACACCGTCTGTCCTTCTGGGAGGTCTGCTGGCCTCACATTTACCTGGAGAATGAGCTGCTCGTCAATTTGCTCACCAGGGCAACCACAGCACAGAGCAGGCATGCAGAGCCGGGTCCTGCGGCTCTCCTGGCCCTGGGTGGGGCTCAGCTGGCTGAGGAAGAACTGGGAATGGAGGTATCCCAGCTCTCAGCTGGGACTCAGACTGGAGAAAATAGGAGCAAGCAGCTCTCTTCCTGGCCTTTTCCTGGGTACTCTAGGAAAGTTCCTGCCCCCCCCCCCGGGGGGAGGCCCAATAGTTGTTCATACCACAAATGCCTACTGAGCCCTGCCCATGTGTGAGGTGCTCTGATGGCCATCAGAGCTTGAGCCCACCTCAGGTCTTGGTGACTGAAAGCAGAGGGCTCTGTCCATGGGCCAGAGAGTGGGAGGGAGGTCCCAGCAGTACCAGACAGAGAGGAAAGGCCAGACAGACCCTTTTCTGGAGTCAGGAGCTGAGGAGACATGGAGGAGGAGTGAGATGCCTCCCTGCCCTCTCTAACTAACCCCCTCCTGCACAGGGCGGGTGGGGGTCCGGTCTGTAGATGGTGAGCTGGGCAAGTTGCTCTCTCTGCCTCTCCTGGCCTCATTTATCTTCTTTGAAATATGACAGCATGAGGCTAAGCCAGGAGTTCTCAGGAGACGACTTAGAAGCTCCTGGGAACATTACAATTCTCATTCCTCGGCCCCTCTGATCTAAGTGCTCTGAGGTCCTGGGGTCAGTACCTAGCATTTGTTTCTCTAAGCCCTGTCTCATTCTAATGGGCAGCCAGGTGATGGGTGGTGGAGGCAGAAGGCTGGAGGACCTCCTACAACCCCTCCTGAAGGCTAAGGGGGCACCCAGGGTCCTTCCTGCTCTGCCAGGCTGCAGTCTGGGGGAAGCCACTGTGCTCGAGTTTTTATAGTGCTAGGCACTGAGTGGTGTTCACTTAGACCCCAGAGAGGCACTTATTATCCCCATTGTGGGAAGGAAACTGAAGCCCAGAAAGGTAAGTGGAACAACCCTGAGCTTTTATTTATTTATTTTAATTTTCATTTATTTATTTATTTTTATTTTTTGAGATGGAGTTTCGCGCTTGTCACCTAACCTGGAGTACAATGGCACGATCTCAGCTCACTACAACTTCTGCCTCCTGGATTCAAGCAATTCTCCTGCCTCAGCCTCCTGAGTCACGGGGATTAGAGGTGCCTGCCACCATGCCCAGCTAATTTTTGTATTTTCAGTAGAGATGGGGAGTCCTCATGTTGGTCAGGCTGGTCTCAAACTTCTGAACTCAGGTGATCCGCCCGCCTCGGCCTCCCAAAGTGCTGGGATTACAGGCGTCAGCCACCGCACCCGGCCAATCCTAAGCTTTTAAAATCTTAGGTCCCCACCACTGCAGGTCTGTAGCTTTTTTCTCCACTTTCTCTGCGTTGGTTTCTCTTCTCTTGACGGACAAGACACTTTCTTTTTCCATCTCCTGCCCTCTTACCTACCTCTTCCTCTTTTCTCTCTCCCTCTAATCTCCAGAGAAGATGCTTATCAACTCTTTTCTGAGAAGTCCTCCCTGTCGTCTGTCCCAAGTTTCTTCTCCAAGGAGAGTCCATATTCCCTGGTCTCCCCTAGTCAGTGGGGAGGAGAGAGCGCTGTGGATATTGCCTCTGACTCACTGCTGTTCCTGGCTCCCCTGGCCTCCTGCTCCCTTCTTCTCATCTATCACTAGTTCTTACCCTTCCTTCCTCTTCAGAATTCTTTGTTTGGTTTCTAACAGAGGAAAAAATCCAGAGTAATTAATTCCCAGAGAGAAATTCTCTCCAATTCCAGCAGGAAGGATTGAGTCTAGATGCCTGGAAAAACTTTCAAATAGCCAAAGTGAGTAGTTCTGAATAAGGGTGTGGATCCAAGGGGAAAGACTGGTCTCTCTCCAGGTTTATAATCCTGTTGTTCTTCCTGGTTCCCCCCTTTTCACATGCCCACAAACCCCTGCTAGGGTGACTTTGTGCCCATCCCCTGACCTCTTCGTAAGTGCTGCCAGGGGGTCAGAGGTCATGGGCTCCTCAGGGCCACACTGATGCTGAAGGATGGGGCTGGGGCACCCAACCACCCTGGCCTTGCCCATTGTCCCTGCTCTGGGCCCTGTGGCCTCACCATCCACTCCAACCATCCCTCAACTTCTCAGGATGGGACTCATGGAGGGTCTGTGTGTGGGAGATCTGAGGGTGTGCCGGGTATATCTGTGGAGCCAGCCGTGTGTGTGGCTGTGCATGGAGTGAAGGCATGCCTGGGGGTCCTGGTGTGCCTTTGCCTCAGCCCTTGCCTCAGAGCTCCAGAAGGCCCCTCTGGTCTCCATCCTGCCTCTGGCCCCGGGGTCAGCTTGTAGGTGTGATGAGTTGGTGAGTGCACAAACTCGGGAGAGCCACTGACACTATGAGGTGGGCACACTGACACCTGAGGCTTCCCTGATGTTGCACTGAATGCCCTCAGGTCCCAGGCCAGCTCTGCTGCCCACTATCTGGCTAAATGGTCCCTTACCAACCAGGCCCACCCTTCTGAAAGTAGGAAGTGGTGGAGGATTGAAGGGCTGCGTTGGGGACATTTTGGCTCTTCCTTCTAAGGGCTCCTAGTGTGCCTCCCTCCAGGAGCTCTGGAGTGGTGGGTTTCGAGATGGGTAGAACCCATCAGTCCCAACGGCACCCTCCACTGCAGGTCCAGAATTATTCTGTAGTAGGTCAGTTCCTGACCCTTCTCTCCACACCTTTGTTTTTGTTTTTTGTTTTTTGTTTTTTGAGATGGAGTCTTGCTCTGTCACCCAGGCTGGAGTGCAGTGGCACGGTCTCGGCTCACACTACAAGCTCCGCCTCTCAGGTTCACGCCATTCTCCTGCCTCAGCCTCTTGAGTAGCTGGGACTACAGGCGCCCGCCACCACGCCTGGCTAATTTTTTGTATTTTTAATAGAGACGGGGTTTCACCGTGTTAGCCAGGATGGTCTCGATTTCCTGACCTCGTGATCTGCCTGCCTCGGCCTCCCAAAGTGCTGGGATTACAGGCGTAAGCCACTGCGCCCGGCCCACACCTTTGTTTTTATTTTAATTATTTTTTTTTGAGACAGGGTTTTGCTCTGTCAATCAGACTGGAGTGTAGTGGCTTGATTAAGACTCACTGCAGCCTCGATCTCCCAGACTCAAGTGATCCTTCTGCCTTGACCTCCCATGTAGCTAGGATCACAGGTGCACCCACCATGCCTAGCTTTTTTTTTTTTTTTTTTTT
>NW_016814460.1:647972-668763 GCF_001698545.2 Rhinopithecus bieti
TTTTTTTTTTTATTTTTTTTTGAGACGGAGTCTCTCTCTGTTTCCCAAGCTGGAGTGCGGTGGCGCGATCTCGGCTCACTGCAACCTCTGTCTCCCTGGTTCAAGCAATTCTCCTGCCTCAGCTTCTGAGTAGCTGGGACAGGCACGTGCCACCAAGCCCAGCTAATTTTTTTCTTTTTTTTTGAGACGGAGTCTCGCTCTGTCACCCAGGCTGGAGTGCAGTGGCCAGATCTCAGCTCACTGCAAGCTCCGCCCCCCGGGTTTACGCCATTCTCCTGCCTCAGCCTCCCGAGTAGCTGGGACTACAGGCGCCCGCCACCTCGCCCGGCTAGTTTTTTGTATTTTTTAGTAGAGACGGCGTTTCACCGTATTAGCCAGGATGGTCTCGCTCTCCTGACCTCGTGATCCGCCCGTCTCGGCCTCCCAAAGTGCTGGGATTACAGGCTTGAGCCACCGCGCCCGGCCAATTTTTGTATTTTTGGTACAGACGGGGTTTCACTGTGTTAACCAGGATGGTCTCGATCTCCTGACCTCGTGATCCGCCCGCCTCGGCCTCCCAAAGTGCTGAGATTACAGGTATAAGCCACTGTGCCCGGCCTTTTCTTCCTTTTAATGAATGAGGTCACTGAGGCTCTGCGGGGAGTTGTGCCCAGGATCACTAGCTGGAGAGCAGCAGATTAGGGACTGAATGGGGTTAGCCTATCTCCTCTTCCAGTGCTCCTTCTGGGCCCTGCTCCTTCCTGACCAGGTGCCCTCAGGGCTAGGGCTGCCGATTTGGCCTCTCACAGAAGGTGGGGCCCTGGTTTCCCTGTCGTCTGCATCAGCAACCCTGGGCCCCAGCTCTAACCACGGGTGTGGTGGTGGGAGGCGGAACTGCCTGTCCTGCCTCTGCGTGGCCACAAGGGGGCTCCAGGACCAGGTTTTTCCTTTTGCTGGCGCTGCAAGGGTTCCCAGCAATCCCAGCACCCTGAGCTTTTCTGGAAGTGCAGGTTATCCTTCTGAAGCTCCCACTGAAGGGTCTCTGCCAGGCTGGGAGGCCACCAGAAAGCGCGCAGCCTTTGCGCTTTATAATCCTATTCCAGAAGTACCTCCCTTCTCTCAGCTAGGAAGTCCTTCCAGTTGTCTACCCTCCATTTCTACTGCTACAGGCAGGGAGAAATGAGGCTGAGTGAGCCACTCTTCTTTCTTTGCATTACTACTCCCCTACCCAAGGCTTGAAGGGAAGTACTTGTTTTCGTCCCCATTCCCTGACCTTTAGAGCTCAGACTGGTCTCCTGTCACTGCTAAGGGCTGGATAGACAGCAGCAGGAAAGATGTAAGTTAGACATTAGGAAGGACTTCCTGACAGAGAAGGCCATGGGCTGCTGGGTTTGGGTATCTGAGGGAAGCTGAACAAAGGGAAGTTGGCTGTTCATCTGGGGTGAGGCTCTGGGAAAAGTCCTCTTAGCTCCACACCCCACAGCTATACATCCCTGGAGGTGGGTAGTGGGGCCTGGGTACAGTCATTTGCTACTGTGTCTCTCTGAACCTCAGGGAACCACAGATATTGCTGACTCCTTGGGCTTCTGGGATGGGGAGAAGATCTGCGTGGGGGCTTTCAAAGGGGTGGAAAGGAAAACACCTGAGCCACTCCCTCCCTTGGCTGGTGACCCAAGGCAGAGGAAAGGATGACATGATGGAACAGTTTTCCGCATCTACTTCAATGGGCTTTCAGAGTCCCTGTGAGGTCTTCAGATTCTTAGGTTATCATCAACCTACTGGGCAAAGACTGAGTCATGCGCGTGGGGTGATTCTTGCGGCAGGAGATGACGCTGCGCAGGATATGAAAGAGTCTGGTCCCCTCCATTTTCTGCACCTTGATTTTCCAAGTGGACATGAAATGTCATCTGCCTCTTTTTCCTGTCTGCCTTCAATGCTAAGGGGACCCTGGGGTCGAGGGAAGAGCAGGCCTTTGGAGTCAGACCCTACCTGATGGAGCCGCATGGCGGACCACTCTGTCTCAGTCCCTGCATCAGAAGGGGAGGGTGGAATAAGAACTCCTACTTCCCAGGGCTGTGGAGAGCTTCGGGAGACCACGGATGTAAAAGGGCCTAGTGCGGGGGCGGGGGGGGGCGCGGCACAGCACAGCAGGTGCTCCCTGCCCAGACTCCTGTGTTCCTGGAGAAGGGGAGATGTGTCCATTTCCTGGATCGGAACATGGTGGTGGGAATGATACTAAGCCGCAAGGCCAGGATCTCTGCTGGACGTGCTCCAGAGTCAAAAGTTTGGCCTCCTCCTCCCCTGGCTCCTCCTGTTTCCTCCCCTCCCTCTTCCCACAAAACCTTTCCCTGGCTCTTCTTTCTACCCTGCATCCACCTCTTTTCTTCCTTTTTTTATGATTCTCCCTTCCTTCTTTTCTCCCCTTTCCCCTTCAGTTCTATTTCCTATTTCCTCTGGCCTTATCTTGCTCTGGTTCGCCTTTACTCCTCCCTCGCCTCCCGCCCCTCCCTTCCTTCCTTCGCCTCCCTCCCTTCCTTCTTCCTCCCTCCCTCCCTTCCTTCCTTCCCTCCCTCCCTCCCTTCCTTCCTTCCCTCCCTCCCTCCCTCTTTACTAAGCATTAAGTTAGGTGAAAGAGATGATCAAGAGTACTAAGTAACGCACGTGCTGTATCCCTGATCATCTCCTGAGGCATTTTCTTCTCAGTCTTTCTTTCTCACCTCCCCGCTAGGCTGATGCTTCCGTTCTTCTGTGGGCCTGGGATGGGAAGGGAGGTGGTAATAAATTCTGGTTCAATTAAATGTGTGCCTGTATTTGTGTGTATCCTGGGGAGAGAGCTGCACAGCACATGGTGGTCCCTGCCCTTGAAGGTCCTGTGGCTAGAGAGGGAGGCTGCGCTAACAGCAGCAGTGTGACAAATGCTGCCTCAGATGTTTGAATACATTGCTGGGATCTGAAGAAGAACATCAGAAAAGATTTCACAGAGGAGGTAATAGTTGAGATGGGTTTTGAGGGATGAGCTGGAGTTTGCCAGGTTCAGGAGTTCGTAGAGATAAAGGCAGTCCTGTCAGAGGGATCACCACAGGCAAAGACATGTTGCTAAGAAAAGGCAAGGAGAATTTAGGGAACTGGCAGTAGGTCTGTATGGCTGAAGCCTAGGGAGCTCATGGGAGACTGAAATCCCAATCCAGAAGGGGAGCAACCATGCCCAATGGTTAGCTCACTAGCCATGCGAGAGTGGTCCAGAACAGGGCAGTGCTCCCTGCTAAATGAATGGCAAGGGGCGGTGGGAGCTGGGGGTGTTGAGGGGTGTGCCCTGGGCTCTCATCTCCTCCCTACTTGCTGGCTATTCTGCTCTGGGAAACCTGCATTAACTGATCCTGGGCCTTGGTTGCCTCATCTATAAAAAGAGGATAGTGAAGCCTTATCTCCTGAAGATGGGTTTCTTCGGGTGCCTTTCAGCATTGAGAGCCATAGGATTATGATTACTTGGAGTTTGTTTACCAGGGAAAGCTTCATGGAAGTGGAGGACTTGGTATCTGGCTTTAAAAGATGGCTAGGTCGGGCATGGTGGCTCACGCCTGTAATTCCAGAACTTTGGGAGGCCGAGGCAAGTGGATCGCGATGTCAGGAGTTCAAGATCAGCCTGGCCAAGATGGTGAAACCCTGTTTCTACTAAAAATACAAAAAAATTAGTGGAGCGTGGTAGTGGGTGTCTGTAATCCCAGCTATTTGGGAGGCTGAGACAGATAATTGCTTGAAACTGGGAGGTGGAGGTTGCAGTGAGCCAAGATCACACCATGCACTCAGCCTGGGTGACAAGAGTGGAACTTCGTCTCAAAAAAAAAAAAAAAAAAAAAAAAAGGCTAATATTGAGCGAAATCGAGAGGAGTGGGGAAGACTGGGGGGACCATGACAAAGGTTAGAGACAGGACAGTACAGGGCATGTCTGGAGGACGGTGTGTCCAGCTGGCTTTTGGGGTTGAGGCTGGCTCTAAGGTAGGAGACGACAGAAACACGCCTTGGGCTATCAGGAGGTATGTAAGAGTCAAGGCTCTGCTGCACAATCCCCTCCCCACCCCCAGGTCTCTTGGAACCAGACTGAACTGGGAGCCAGAAACATGAAAATGAGATGCAAACAGCAGGTGACTCACACCCCTGCACCCACTGCCTGAGGCCTGTTTTGTGTGGGTTTGAGCCACAGGACAGAGGGTCCTGTACTCTTTACCTTCCCTGCCCGGGCTCCTCTTGCCTTACTGGCTAAGCCTGCTAGATTTTGGGGACCCAGGCCTATCAGCTCTTTCCCTTCCCCAGGCCCAAGAGCTATTCCTTTCCCACCTCTCCCCTGATAGAGCCCTTGCCCCTCCCGTTCATCCCTGGTGGACTGGCTCAGTTCCTGTGGAAGCTTCCCAAAGCCTGCAGGAAGTGTCTGCATTTCTCTGACAAGGAGAGTGAAGAGCAGGTCAGAAAGATGACCTGAGACAGAGGGAGTGACTGGGATGGGGTCTCAGACAGGGGAGACCAGAAGGTAAGGGACAGTGTGTTGAGAGGCCCAAGAAAAACAGAGATTTCCAGGGAATTGGATAGATGCAAACTCAGTGAGCAAAAAGCGCCCCAGAGACCCTGAGAGACACATTCCAGCAGAGACCCTGAGTGACAGAGACAGACGGAGAGAGCCCTTCTCATGTGTCCAGCCTGGGACATGCTGTACCAGCGCCTCTGTCAGCTTTCTCTCGCCTGTCTGCCTGTCCCTGGCTGACGGTCCCTTTGTCTGTCTAGCTCTTCGTTTGTTTGTCTCTTTGTTTGCCTGTCTCCCTCCTGGTTCCCCCTTTCTTTCCCCTCTGCTGTCTTTATCTGTCGGTCCAGACTTCTCCGTCTGTCATTGCCCTCTGCCTGTCCACTCTCTATGGAGAGCACACTGTCCACTGGGGTCGAGGGGCCTGTGTCCTCGCCTCCTGATCTTGGACAGGTTCCTGCTTTTCCTTCTCCTGATTTTGGGTCTCAATTTCCTCCTTTCTAAGGTGGCCTTACCTTCTGCCTCCTGTCACGTTTATGAGCCTCAGGAGTGTGGAAGAGTGACTGTATTTATGGTTGCTCAGGCATCCTAACAAAGGGTTTAATGCCTTTGAGGAACAATATTGCTCTTCAACCTTCTAAGGACAAAGCAAGAAGACAATAATGGCTGCAGCATGGAGCACAGTGGTTAGACATTCAGAGGGACTTACTAAAAGGGCAGTGTGGAAAATATTAGAGTAGGCCTGCTAAGAGGTTAAACAACCCCTTTCATAATCTCCTGAGGAGGAGTCCCATGGCAGGAAGATACGCAACAAGACCTTCCTTAGTCTGTGTGGTCTGAGCAAAAGGCTTTTGATGTTATGAGGCAGCAGGGACTTGCAGGAGGAGGCTAGGGTACAACCCTTGCCATCAGTTCTCCTAGGCTTCCACCTGCACTGCCTCTCAGGTGGCTGGGGATTGGGCCCTGAGAGAAAAAGTGTGTGGAGGAAGCGCTATCTATCTCTGCACCTCCACCCTGTTTCCCTGTCACCTTCCCAAGCTGAGGACCACCCCGCCCTCGCCCCCCAACAATCCATGAGAGATGGCTGCTGGGGACGGAGTGATGTATGTAATGCAGATAAAATGTCAGCAATTCTAAATGGGTCCGGAGATGCAGCCGTGAGTGCGGGGGGAGGGAGAGAGGGCGGAGCAGGGGGGGAGAGAGGAAGGGAAAATGAGATGTGGTCCTTACCAGGGATGGCAGCAGGGACAGACACCCTCCTCTCCCCAGCAAAGGCCAGAGGAGGGGTGGGCCCAGGAGGCAGGAGCCCAAATGAGATTTTGAAGAGGGAGCTGGAGGGTGGGGGGTAGAGGGGAGGAGGAGGCGGGCGGGGGCAGTGGGGCCGGAGCTGCTGATGTATAGCGGTTTCATAACTTCCTCAGTATTAAAGGCAGGTTCATGGGGAGGGCAGCGCCATTAATCACCAGGCTGAATGGGGCTGGGATTTGCTGAGAGGCGCGCTTGCTGTCTGCTGCGCCTGCTCGGCTCAGGGTGGGAGGGGGCAGGCAGGGATATCCCTCCTGAACTAAGGGGTGAGACCCCAGGACGCTATTCTGGGTGTTGAGCAAGTGGGTCCTTGCCTGAAGAGGTGGGGAGCCAGGAGCTGGGGACCCTGGCAGGAAGAAAGAGAAGGATGAGGAGGGTTGTGGCAGGGGCTAGGAGAGGAGGGTCAGGGGCTGTGGGGAATGATGGGGGCAGAGGCTAAGAGTACTCTAGGGGAGGAAAACTGGGGAGGGAGGATTGTGCATTTGAACATGAAATTGATCACATGTAAATATAATGCAAATGACATGCAAATGAGCATAGGATTTCTCTGGGCTCACAGCTCAAGCATTCTCTTTCTTGGATTAAGCACTGGGGCCAATTTGCATTCCGTTCTGGGCCCAGTGCCTTGTTTCTTTATTATTCATATTTTCAGAGGGAGAACTCAAATCTCACTTGTTAAGGGAGTGGTGGGGCCAATGTGGGCTGGTCCTCTGGACTTCTTGGAAAAGGGTAAAACATCAGGAAAATCAACATGCTTGAGTGACAGTGAGTGACAGTGAGGGAGCTGAGTGGTAGGACTCCTGGGCTACATGCCTGAATTAATGGGGGTCAAAGAGGCAGAGACTCAACAGTAAGGTAGAAAGGTGGAGAGAACAGACATATCCCCACAGCTTATCTGATAGACTCAGAGCAGATAAGACAAGAATGCATCATATGTCTTGTGAAGTAGGCATTGTCATCCTCTCTTCCAGGTGAAGAACGAAATGATTAGCCCAAGGTTCACAGAGGTCATGAGCTTCCTAAGGTCACACTACTGGCAAGTGGCAGACTCCCAGCTCCAAATTTCCTTGAAAGTTCAGTGCTCTTTTCAACCTACCATAAGAGCATCCTTGAGCTGTGCACGGTGGCTCATGCCTGTAACTTCAGCACTTTGGGAAGCTGAGGTGGGAGGATCACTTGAGCTCAGGAGTTTGAGACCAGCCTGGGCAACAGAGTGAGACCCCCGTCTCTACAGAAAAATTTAAAAATTAGCAGGGTGTGGTGGTGCACATCTGTAGTCCCAGGTACTTGGGAGGTTGAGGTAGAAGGATTGCTTGTGTCTGGGAGGTGAAGGTTGCAGTGAGCTAAGATTGTGCCACTGCCCTCTAGCCTGGGCAACACAGTGAGATCTTGTCTCAAAAAAAAAAAAAAAAAAAAAAAAGGCTAGGCACGGTGGCTTTCGCCTATAATCCCAGCACTTTGGGAGGCCAAGGCAAGTGGATCACCTGAGGTCAGGAGTTCAAGACTAACTGGGCCAACATAGTGAAACCCTGTCTCTTCTAAAAATACAAAAATTTGGCCGGGCGCGGTGGCTCAAGCCTGTAATCCCAGCACTCTGGGAGGCCGAGACGGGTGGATCACGAGGTCAGGAGATCGAGACCATCCTGGCTAACACGATGAAACCCCGTCTCCACTAAAAGTACAAAAAACTAGCCGGTCGAGGTGGCGGGCACCTGTAGTCCCAGCTACTTGGGAGGCTGAGGCAGGAGAATGGCGTGAACCCGGGAGGCAGAGCTTGCAGTGAGCTGAGATCCGGCCACTGTACTCCAGCCTGGGCGACAGAGTGAGACTCCGTCTCAAAAAAAAAAAAAATACAAAAATTAGCTGGGCACGGTGGCAGGTGCCTGTAATTCCAGCTACTCAGGAGGCTGAGGCAGGAGAATCCCTTGAACCCAGGAAGCGGAGGTTGCAGTGAGCCAACATTGCGTCACTGCATTCCAGCCTGGGCAACAGAGCAAAACTCCGTCTCAAAAAAAAAAAAAAAAAAAAAAAAGAGTATGCCCCTCAAAGTGTTACTGTGAGGATTAAAGGAAACGATCCACATAAAGCACTCAGGGTGTTGTCTGGTATGGACAAAGCACTCAGTAACGGTTAGTTATTGTTGTTATCACCCTTATCACTATTCTGAAAGATGTGGAATGGAGGACAGAGACAGGGAGAGGGGTCACCAGAGAGATGAGAGGGGCAGTATGGGTGGGAAGGAAAGGACAGGTTCAAGAGGGCTGCAGGAGCAAGAGAAGGCAAATGACCGAGCCAGGGCCAGAGGCAAGAAAAGTGTCTTTTGGGAACATTGCAGGGGAAGGAGCAGGGCTCAGAAGAATCACCCTAGGTTCAAGTTCCTGCTCTGTGACTGGTTCCCTGGGAGTGCAGGGCAAGGCAGGGCTGGGCCTCCGTGTTGAGTAGGCTGGAAGCTAGGATTCTTGGGTCGTCCTCCCACTTAGTCCCACGGCCACTCTCTCAGACTCACCTTGACTTCTCTTCCTTGTTGCTTAATTTGGCTCAACCTGTGGGAAATGCTCCTCCCATTCTCCAAGTCTCACTTCCGTCCTTCCTGCTAAAGGACTTGGGGATAAGTCCCGTTCCCGTGGCTGTCTGTCTGTCTGATGTCTGTGTGGTCCCTCAGGATAATTGCTCTGGACAACTCTAACACCACTCAGATAGATTGTCCAGCCTCCTGGCCCCGACATCTCCCACCACTGCATCAAGCCAAATTACTCAGCCCCCCAAGCCCCGGGCTCTGGTGAAATCCGATTAGCGAGGAGAGAGCTGCACTGAGCTGACAGCTCCTCCAATAATTGCTTCCCAAGTAAGTGATGCAAATCAGCCCATCCAGCCTATTCCTGCTTCTCTTTTGGGGACCCAGGAGTCCAGGCCCCAGGAGATGGGGGACACCAGAGTTGAGGAGACCTAGATGCTGTCATCTGCCTCCAGTTAAGTGGGCATAATCCATAAAGCTAGGTTGTGGTGCCTTGGGGCTGAGGTGTGGGTATCAGGGTGGCGAGGCTAAGCCAGGGACCCCATTGTCTCTGCATTTCTGTCTTAACTGAGAGGGCATCACATTGTCACCTTATTTTCACCCCTTGGAGAATAATCCCATTTCCTTGTAAGATAGATGAAGGCAGAGATATAGAAGATACAGAGACAGCGAGGTGGCTGAACCTGTTGAGAAACAAATCAGGCAGGTGCAGTGGCTTGCACCTGTAATCCCAACATTTTGGGAGGCTGAGATGGGAGGATCACTTGAGCCCAGCAGTTCAAGACCAGCCTGAGCAACATAGCAAGATCCTGTCTCTAAAAAAAAAAAAAAAAATTAAAAATTAGCTGGGTGTGGTGGTACGCGCCTGTAGTCCCAGCTACTGGAGAGGCTGAGGCGGGAAGATTGCTTGAGCCGGGGAGGTCAAGAGTGCAGTGAGCCATGATCATGCCACTGCACTCCAGAGTGAAACCCTGTTTCCAAAAAAAAAGACACAAATGGATAAACTCACAGCCTAGCTCCTCTGGCTGTGGGCCCTGCAGATTGTTTTCTCCCCTTGTGAGTCCCCCTCCTCACTAGGCTGAGGAAAAGACATGGAGTGTTAAGTCCCCACAGATGGAATGGGGATGTTTAGGGAATCTGATCAAGTCTGGAGACTTTCGTGCGTGTGCCAAGGACATGTCCTTGGGATGCAGTGGCCCTTGCTTAACTCACACATCAAGGAGCCCTTTTCCCTTCCCCAAATCAAGGCACTTTAAAGGGCCTGTTAATGCTTCTTCCATAATGCATTTCCTTCCCACATCTTTATTTCAGGCTCTTTCTTGCTGTGACCTCCTTATCCCAACTCCTGCTGACCTTGGAGACCTAAAGAGTTACTTTCCTTGCAATCCTGAACTTCCAACTCCAAACCTAACCCTGCATGCAGGTCACTGTCTTCGTGGAAATCTACAGGGTGAGCTCCCCAGTCTTGTCCACTATGCTTGTGTGTCTGATAGGGCTTCATGGCCTGGATCTTGGCTACTCAGACTATCATCTGCCCGAGACCCTGGCAGCGCAACAGCAATAACTACCCTTTGTGGAGCCCAAATTCTGTAGTAAGCACTTTATGTAATTAAGTCATTTAATCATCACAAAAGAAGATAGAGATTACAATGATTATCCCATTTTACAACTGAGATAACTGAGGCACAGAGAAATTAAGTAGCATGCCTAAGGTCACCATGAGTAAGTGTCACAGCTTGGATTCAAATCCAGCAGTCTGATTCCAGAGCCCACAGTCCTGAGGCCTCTGCTATGCTGCCCTCACTCTCCTATGCTCTTGTGATGTTTGTTGGGCTAATTGAGACAGGGCCCAGTGTAGTGGAAGTGGGAAAGGTGGCTACACTGAAAGTTAAACACCAGATCCACCTTTGGGGCTCCCCAGGTCAGAGACAGTGAGTGGGAGTTGAGCAGGGTGACACTCCGTATCTAGGAAGGGGGAAACATGGCCTTCACCTTCTCCAATTCCCGACCTTTGTTTTCTGCAGTGGGAGGCCCTGCAGCTAGACAACCCTTCCCGGTTGAGAAGAGGGGAGGCAAGAGAAAGGCTGAAAGATCCGCCTAGAAGCCCAAGTGAGCAGAGTCGGAGCTAGGACCCGAAGAGGCCGATAGATGGCGCTCATGGCCCAACACAGCTCCAGCAGCCCTAGGAAACCAAAGGAAAACAAGTGAGCAGGTTAACCCCTTCCCTCCTGGGCTCAGGACAGAGTTGCTGGCTGGTGGGTATGCAAGGAGCCCTGCCCCAGGCCCGGTGACTCAACTCTCTAGGCTCTTACCCAGGCGATAATCTGGGTCATCTTCTGTTCCTGCCCAACAAGGCTCTACCCATAAATTATGGTCAGCAGCCTCCTGAAGACTTCCCAGAAGACATGAAGACTAATATATGGAAGACACTGGTTGGGAGAGCTGCACCCAAGCCCACGTTTCATCTCTTGGGCTCTATCTCTTGAAAGCCTCAGGGTCTCTGTTTCTAAGCACCCCTACTTCAGGAGAGCACCTCACCTCCATCTTTCCTGGGAGTGACTCACTGGGTGGGGAGGAATAGCACGCATGGACTACAGACAGAGAAGGCCCCAGGCCCCTCTGGCATTAGCTATAGGGACTCACTGTGGGCTGCCTAAGCCTCAGTTTCTCCATATATCTGGACTTCCTATCTCTGGGTTCCCTGGGGTGGATGGGCTTATAGGGAAAGAAACAGTTATTCAAGTCTTCTAGGAAGTTGAAATCAGGTAGGGAGGTGGAGGTCCTGGGGGATTTCTGCTTGCCTGTTACTCATTTCACTCATTACTGTTCTACCAGAAGCTGACTTTGAATGTGGAGAGGTTGCCAAGATGACAAATTAGAACAGAAGTGCTGGGCAAGCAAATGACAGAGGGGTCAGGGGTGGGCAGGAGGGTTGTCCAAGGGATGGTGGAGATCCTGGAATTTTTAAGCAACAAGATGACACCACAATGAGGTCCCCCCACCTTATTTTTGGTCAGAAACACAGAAATACATAGATACACAGAGATGGGGGAACTTTTTCTAGAAGCTCAGATCCTCTTATTCCAGTCATTCTAGGGTAAGAAGCAGAAACAGGGAGATGTTCACAGAGGGAGAGAGAGACACACAGATACAGAGAGAAAGCTACACAAGAGACTAGATATAGAGGCAAATTTACATAAGTAGAGAGGGGCAAATAACATAGGGGCAAATTAAGGCAGAGAGAGACATAGACAGGGAGAGGATCTGGTAAAAATTAAAGCTCAGAAAATTATGGGCTTCATGAGGTGGATGATTAATTCCATTTCCAAAGTCTTGCAAGGGTCAGGGTAGTTTCTCACCCTTGATGTCAGAAGGTCACTGCTCACAGCTCCCTGAAGCTCCTACTGCACCCATTAAGTTTTTGTTGATAGGAGATCAGACAAGTCCTGGGAAGGGGGTAGCATCCTTTTCTCTCACTTCTTCCTGTTCTGGGGTTTATAGTTCTCCTTCTCTACCACTCACAGGGAGACCTTGCTTCTGTGATTAGAGCCTTGGCTGTGCTAAGGTGTGTGGAGAGTGTGGGGTGGAAGGAATATAGAAGATAACTAACCTTAGGGGGTTCCCAGTCTAATGAAAGTTTTAGAGTCAGGACACAGAACCAGACCCAGATAGAGCATAAGAACAAAACTAGGAATAGGACAGATTTGGATACAGATATTGGGATGGGGAATGGGAGGGGAATGGGGTGGGGGGAATGGACTGCTGGGTGCAGCCATGGGATTAGGATTGATCACTCTTCCTAGAAAGTCCAAATACTTTGGACTTTCCTGGACAACGTATTTGAGGGAGAAGATTTGGAAGGAAGAGTGGTAGCTAACTTTATGTGTCTACTTGAGTGGGCTAAGGGACACCCAGATAGCCAGAAAAAATATTATTTCTGGATATGTCTGCGGAGTGTTTCTGGAAGAGATTCGCATTTGAATTGGTAGACTGAGTTAAGAAGATCACCCTCATTAATGTGGGTGGGAACCATTCAATCCCTTGGAGGCCCAGTAGAACAAAAGGGTGGAGGAAGGCAAATTCTCTTTCTTGGTGAGCTGGGACATCTATTTTACCTGCCTTTGGACATCATTGGAGTTCCTGGTTCTTCATCCTTCAGGCTCTGCGACTTAGCAGTGAGCCCCCTCCCCTGCTTTGGACTTTCCTGAATTATACCACCTGTTTTTCTGGTTCTTCAGTTTATAGACAGCAGAGCAGGAGACTGTGGGACTTCTTGGCTTCCACAATCCTGTGAGCCGATTCTTGGAATAAATCTCCTCATATAGATAGATATCCTGTTAGTTCTGTTTCTCTGGAAAACTCTTGACTAATACTGAGGTTATAGGGTTGGGCAGATAGCAAGGCAGAGAAAGAAGTCAAAATGGTGACACTCTGGAGATGGGTTTGGACAGTAATGGGGGATGCTCCTTGCTAAAGAGTTGTTAGGAGTTACCAGAAA
Organism: Rhinopithecus bieti; assembly: GCF_001698545.2. NCBI lineage: Eukaryota > Metazoa > Chordata > Mammalia > Primates > Cercopithecidae > Rhinopithecus > Rhinopithecus bieti. Next base: position 660,783 of record NW_016814460.1, read on the forward strand.
TGTCTTCGTGGATGTTCTATATACAGTAATGGCAGGCTGCAAAGGAGAGGTCTCTTATACCCAGGGTGGCAGGGGGCCTAGAAATGGTCTTTAGGTATTGTTAATACCTCAGGTGGATGAGGGATTGGGGATGATTGAAGCTTCCTGATTTGTAATCCCTTTGGGAAAAATGTGAATGAACTTTTGGAAGGGCGATGCCCTTTAGGGATAGAACTCAGGATTTCCTAGGTACTTACAGCCTCTGGCCTTTCGCTTCTCAAGACTTCCTGATTTAACTCTGATGGAAAGATTAAACTACAATTCCCAGCGATGTTTAGAGCTAATTTAGCGCGCCTTCCGGGATTGAGCATTTCCGGCGGAAGTGGCCGCGGGCACGCCAATCTCGTTCCCTAAACAATGTAGACTACGACTCCCACTGTCCTTAGCGCCGGGGGTTGGGTTTGCGGGGGAAAGGAACCGGAAACGGGATGGGGAGCTGGACCAGGTGAGGAAGTAGGAGGGTGGGAACGTCGGGTTGTGGGGGAAAGTTGAGGGCTCCGAGGGTCGTCGGGGCTGAGCCGAGAGGGTAGTCAGGATTTCTATGTTTTGGGGTCCGTCTCTCCGTATGGGGTTAGACTCAGTGCAGGGAGAGCCCAGCCTATGAAACCGCCTGGGAGGTCTGCAGGATCAAGGCTTTCCAGGGGCGCCCCCGGAGGTTTTGTATGGTGCCTTAGTAGTCGGCCCCTTCGGAACCAGATGAAATGGTCTTTTTGAATTTATGCTTTATTATTATTTATTTATTTTTCCGAGACGGAGTCTTGCTCTGTCTTCCAGGCTGGACTGCAATGGCGCGATCTCGGCTCACACTGCAACCTCCGGCTCCCGGGTTCAAGCGATTCTCCTGCCTCAGCCTCCTGAGTAGCTGGAATTACAGGCGCGCGCCACCATGCCCAGCTAATTTTTGTATTTTTAGTAGAGACGGGGTTTCACCATGTTGGTCAGGCTGGTCTCGAACTCTTGACCTCGTGATCCGCCCGCCTGCGCCTCCTAAAGTGCTGGGATTACAGGCGTGAGCCACCACGCCCAGCCTATGCTTTATTATTATTATTTAGTTTAAGGGTATTTCTTATTGTCCCTTGGACTCCACTCCAAGGGACAGGGGAGTGCATATGTGTCTTTGATTCCTTCCTCACTTCCCGGATTTGATGTCAGAGAAGTCTGACATCAGTCTGAAGTCTGGCCTTGGTGGTCAGCCTTATCGCGGGGTCCAACTCCACTGCCTTTGTGCTTAATGTAATATGACACTGTATTTTATAAAATATCTACATTTCTTAAGCCTCTGGCTCTTGGGGCGACTTTGGGTAGAACTTAAAAGTTCCTCCTTTGAATTCTTCTTCTTCTTTTTTTTTTTTGAGCCGGAGTCTTGCTCTCTCGTCCCGGCTGGAGTGCAGTGGCCGGATCTCAGCTCACTGCAAGCTCCGCCTCCCGGGTTTACACCATTCTCCTGCCTCAGCCTCCGGAGTAGCTGGGACTACAGGCGCCCGCCACCTTGCCCGGCTAGTTTTTTGTATTTTTTAGTAGAGACGGGGTTTCACAGTGTTAGCCAGGATGGCCTCGATCTCCTGACCTCGTGATCCGCCCGTCTCGGCCTCCCAAAGTGCTGGGATTACAGGCTTGAGCCACCGCGCCCGGCCTCTTTGAATTCTTCTAGTGTTTTGTTCTGGGTATTAAAGCTCACATCACACTGTATTACAGTTAGTTGTTTATCTGCCCTTTCAGCAGTTTATGAGCTTACGGAAAGGCTGGCTACATTTTACTTATTTTGGATTTCTTCCTCACCAAGAGACTGCTGTAGTGCCTGTCATGTAAGAGACTCATAAGTATTGAAAAAAAATAAATGAGTTAACAGGTGGTAGGTTGGATGAAATATGTAATTTTCATAGGGAAGATAATTAAATGAGTTGCTCAAGAGAACCTTCTTAGAGATGAAACAGGAGTAGAATTCAAATCAATTGCCTTCCAGCCTGTGGCTCTTGCTATGAGATCAGGCTTTGAAGTTATGGAACAATGAAAGTAGTGTCTTGTCACTCTTTTCCCCAGCCTTGCTGTTTCCAACACAAGTGTCTAAATGTCAAAGGTAGGCTCAAGACTTCTCTTGAGATTCTAGAGCTAGAGCAGCTGATCTGCTAATGTTGGTGTTGCATGGGGAGATGCAAAGCAAGGTCCTCTGAAACACTGGCGTTCTCCACAGCACCCTTCTCGGCTTTTGTATGAGCCCAGTTTGTCCTGGGTAGCCACCTGGACAACCGATCAGTTAAAAACTACTGAGATCAGTCAGGGAAGGACTTCTTAAGTTGGGCCTCTGATTTTTTTTTTTCTTTCCCACTTCCTCTAGGCTAGGGTGAGAAAATAGGTTTATCAAGCTGTTGTGTCAACCTTGAGTTCTCATCTTGGAGAAGAGGTCACAGATGACCCAGGCAGAAAGTTGAGAGGAAGGAATGACAATGGTTCTTGTCGCATGGGAGATGCAGATATGATGGCCACAGACCCAGAGCCTGGAAAACAAGCAGAGTGCAGAGTGGGCAGCTGAGCCTTGAGTGAACTCAGGATATAGAAGTGGAGAGGGATCCATCAGGAGTGCCTCCTTGGTAAAAAGTGTTGATTTTTATTTTTTAGAGATGGGGTCTCACTATGTCAGCCAGGCTGGTCTTGAACTCCCGGCCTCACTCAGTTCTGCCTTGGCCTCCCAAGGTGCTGGGATTACAGGCATGAGCCACTGTGCCTGGCACAGAAGGTGGTTTTAAACAAAAGTGAAAAAGAAGATGGACATTGCTGAGCAGGTGTTTGTTGAGTGCCTAATAAGGGCCAGGACCTCGGGCTTATGGAGGGAGATTGAACAGGGCCTGGCTCTTGATCTGCCCAAGTTTAGCTGGGGAGGCAAAAGGAATTCATTAAGACGATGGTAACCATGGTGATACACAGTGGTTCTCAGCCTTCACCAACCATCAGAATCACCCTGGGAAGCTTGTCTAAAATACAGATTCCCAGGCTGGGCACGGTAACTCACGTTTGCAATCCCAGCACTTTGGGAGGCCGAGGTGGGCAGATCACGAGGTCAGGAGTTCGAGACCAACCTGACCAACATGGTGAAACCCAGTCTCTACTTAAAATATGAAAATTAGCTGGGCGTGGTGGCGCGTGCCTGTAATCCCAGTACCCAGGGGGCTGAGGTGGGAGAATCACTTGAACCTGGGAGGCAGAGGCTGCAGTGAGCTGAGGTCACGCCACTGCACTCCAGCCTGGGCGACAGAGTGAGACTCTGTCTCAAAACAAAACAAAACACAGATTCCCAGGCCTCACACGGGACCTACTTGTGTTGGGGGTCGGGGTGAGACACTATGGCAAATACTGCACTGTTCTGAGGAGGGAAGACTTTATCAAAGGGATGGTTTGAGCTGCATTTTGAAGGATGGGAGTGATTTGGATATGTGGGCAGGTTGGGGAATCACAGTCCTAGTTGACTGGATGACTGTTGGATGATGTCCTGGTTGACTTCAGGAGTGTATTTGGTTGGATTGTAGAAATGGTATGTGCAAAAAGTTTTGGGAGTTGAGGTAGGAAAGGCATTTTGAAAATGTAAGTAGAATGGTCAGGTTGGAACACTGGGTTTGAATGGGAGTGGAGCAAAGGAATGGCCTTTGCAGTTTACAAAGCTTGCTGTCTCTTCTCCTTCCACTCCTGCCCCTCCCTTCTCCTTCCTCCCGCCTCCCTTCTCTCTTCCCTTTCTTCTTCCTCTCCCATTTCTTCCTTTTCTCCCTTCACCTAAACATAACATCTCATTCCATCCTTATGTCTGTTTGTTTTGAGACAGAGTCTCCCTCTGTAGCCCAGGCTGGAGTGCAGTGGCATGATCTCGGCTCACTGCAACCTCTGCCTCCCAGGTTTTGGTTCAAGCAATTCTCCTGCCTCAGCCTCCTGAGTAGCTGGAATTACAGGCGTGTGCCACCATGCCCAGCTAATTTTTGTATTTTTAGTAGAGACGCGGTTTCACCATGTTGGCCAGGTTGATCTTGAACTCCTGACCTCATGATCCGCCTGCCTCACCCTCCCAAAGTGCTAGGATTACAGGCGTGAGCTGCTGCACCTGGCAATTTTTTTTTTTTTTTTTTTTTTGAAACAGAGTCTTACTCTTTTGCCCAGGCTCGAGTGCAGTGGCGCCATCTCGGCTCACTGCAGCCTCCACCTTTCGCGTTCAAATGATTCTGCCTCAGCCTCCCGAGCAGCTGGGATTACAAGCGTGCATGACCAAGCCCGACTAATTTGTATTTTTAGTAGAGGTGGGGTTTCTCCATTTTGGTCAGGCTGGTCTCCAACTCCCGACCTCAGGTGATCCACCCACCTCGGCCTTCCAAAGTGCTGGGATTACAGGTGTGAACCACCTTGCCCAGCACGCCCAGCTAATTTTTGTATTTTTTAGTAGAGACGGGGTTTCTCCATGTTGGACAGGCCAGTTTTGAACTCTTGACCTAAGGTGATCCACCCGCCTTGGCCTCCCAAAGTGCTGGGATTACAGGCATGAGCCACTGTGCCTGGCCTTCCTTATGTCAACATTATTAAGTGGATATTATTATTCTTTGTATTTGAAGGTGGAAACCTGAAGCTCTGGCCATGGCTGCGTAGCTTGTAAGATTCTATGAGGAGTCTGTATTCATCCTACTAGGTATTCCTGAGTGTGGGAAAGAAGCCAGGCTGGGGTTAGGGGGTTGTAGAATTGGCAGGGTGGCTGATCAAACCATCTAAGGCAAGATGGTGTGGGTGGTTAAAGCATAGCCTTGAGCCAGAGAGATTGGGCTCATTCAAATCCCAGCTTTATTTCTTACTAACTGCAAGACCTTGGGCAAGTTGCTTAATCTTGCTAAGCTTCAGTGTCCTCACTTATAACAGGGGAGCAGTAATGCCCACCTCATGGGATTGTTGTGAGGATCAATGAGGTGTACCTGGCGCAGAGTAGTCACTCACCACCTGGAAGCTATTGTAATTAGCCTTCCCGGGTCTCTGGGCTATGGCTGTGCACTTGCATTTCATTCTTCACTACCGTGCTTTCCAGAACACAGTTCATTCTGGCTGGGCTTTTCTTTTTTAGGATGACATTAAAGGTGTTGAAAGGATGCCACCAGTAAATGTTTATTGAAAACCTACTATGTGCTCGGCGTAGCCCAGGAGCTAGTGACTCAGACCTATGCCTGATGGAAAGGAGATTTGGAGTGGGAGATGTTTGGTGGCTATGGCTTATCCTCACCAGGTGCCATGTGAAGAGGACAGATATTGGAAGTGGGGAGGGAATGGGCCCTTCATTACCGTGAATTGAGATGAGTTCAGTCCTACTTGGTGGTTGGTAGATGACTGACGTGGTCTCTTAGGGGTCCCTTCTGAGCCCAGGAAATGGTAATGGGGGCCCTGGCAACCATGGATCCCTCCTACTCTGTGGCTGAGGGATGATGGGGCCTCTGTCCATCTGTTTTCCCAGGTGACAGCGGCATGGCCATAGGCCCCAGGCTTTCCTGCTGGGGTCCATCCATGAGCCTGCAGGTGCCCTGATGGAGCCCCAGCCCTGCCCTGGAAGCTTGGCTGAGAGCTTCCTGGAGGAGGAGCTTCGGCTCAGTGCTGAGCTGAGCCAGCTGCAGTTTTCGGAGTCTGTGGGTGTCATCTACAATCCCTTGGAGTATGCATGGGAGCCACATCGCAACTACGTGACTCGCTACTGCCAGGGCCCCAAGGAAGTGCTCTTCCTGGGCATGAACCCTGGACCTTTCGGCATGGCCCAGACTGGGGTAAAGGGTTTGGCTTCCTCAGTGGGTGGGGTGGGGGGCTCTAGGTGGATGCTTGGCTGGGTGTGCTGTGAGAGAAAGGAGCATGTGCATGGCTGTAGACATGTGTAGGTCCCCTTGCCCCATTCTCTCTCAACACACATACTGGCTCCTGTGGTCTGAGGCCCTCTCCCAGCATCTCTTCCCATAATTAACCAAGCACATTAATGGTAGTTTCGTTTTCCCTGTGAGGTGGCCACTCATTATCTCTGAGAGCCCTTCCTTCCACCAGCCCCATCCTTCCTTTACTGGATCTCCCCTGTCCCTGGAGTGTGGTTGGGGTCAGAAGAGGGACTAGGACTGCTGGGTCCTCAGAAGAGACTGGTTGACAGGGGTGGGTATGTAAGAGATGCAGGGCGTTCTGGGGACCTGGGTTCTGTTTCCTAGCTAAGGCGAGGTTCAAAACGGAGCCTGGCTCCAGTGCCTGCCCGCTTTTCTTTCAGAGCTCGGGATGAGTGACTGCCCCTCAGTGGGGGTGCTTGGCAGTTGGGGGAGGGCAAGAGGCTTCAGGGCAGAAGGCTCAATCGCTTTTATTGACCCCAACTGGGTGATGAAAGGTGATCAATGATGATTGATGGAAATGACAGCCTGAGGCCTGGGGCTGGGAGGGCACCCAGAGAACAGTGGTCAGCCTGTCCTTGTGCCTCCTTTAACCCTGGCTGCCTTTCTGTCTCAGACCATCTGTCTGTCCCCAGTACTAACCATCAAATCCTGTGTAGGGCTAGATATCTCAGTGTAGTCCCTGTACTTGGTCCCAAAGGCTACTTGGGCTAGACGCAAACAGATTCTTCTGGGCCACAGTTCACAATGAAGAAATGGAAAAAGATGGACAGGTTCAAACCATAGGGCCAAGAATCTTTGTCTCAGGCCTTTGGGTGAAGGTGGGGGTGGGGGGTGCAGGCTGGATTCTCATGGAAGGTATAAAGAAGTCAGTTGGTCCAGAGCCTGGGCCTCAGGTCTCCAGTTTGAAGCCTTTCATGTCTCTCTCCTTCCTCACAGGTGCCCTTTGGGGAAGTAAGCATGGTCCGGGACTGGTTGGGCATTGGGGGGCCTGTGCTGACCCCTTCCCAAGAGCATCCTAAACGACCAGTGCTGGGACTGGAGTGTCCACAGTCAGAAGTGAGTGGTGCCCGATTCTGGGGCTTTTTCCGGAACCTCTGTGGACAGCCTGAGGTCTTCTTCCATCACTGTTTTGTCCACAATCTATGCCCTCTGCTTTTCCTGGCTCCCAGCGGGCGCAACCTCACCCCTGCTGAGCTGCCTGCCAAGCAGCGAGAACAGCTTCTTCGGATCTGTGATGCAGCCCTCTGCCGGCAGGTGCAGCTGCTGGGGGTGCGGCTGGTGGTGGGCGTTGGGCGACTGGCAGAGCAGCGGGCACGACGGGCTCTGGCAGGCTTGATGCCAGAGGTCCAGGTGGAAGGGCTCCTGCATCCCTCTCCCCGTAACCCACAGGCCAACAAGGGCTGGGAGGCAGTGGCCAAGGAAAGATTGAATGAGCTGGGGCTGATGCCACTGCTGTTGAAATGAGTGCCCCTGGGGCCTTGTATGGGACACATTCAAGACCTCGAAGTCACTCTTGGCCACACAGATGACAACACATCTCCTGGACTGGAGCAAAAGGTCCTTCTGTGCTCCCTGGTCGCTGGGAAATGTATTCTTTGATCTGTTGAACTGTCTTCCAACCTGCTGTGGCAGTTTTGACACTACTCCTGTTTGCCCTCCTGATTCCTGCTTTCTTTACCTTTGAACATTGCCCCTTTCAGGGGACCCCACTTTGTAGGGAATCCGCAGAAGGTGTGCTTTTGCACTTGCAGACTGCTCTACCTCAGTGTTTCCTCGGGACACCATTCAGCTGAGAGTGCCCTAGACAGTAACTTCCAAGGTCACATTTACTATTTCCATGGAAGCACCTTGCCAGGATACCTACCCATCCTTATAGAACAGCCACCTTCAGCTGACCCCTTTCCTCACAGGGACCAAGACAAAGCATGGGACATGAAATTAAGAGTGAACTTCTTATGGGAGGCTGCAGCTGAATTAGAGGAAAAATGCAGTGTGGCAGAGTGAAAGTCAGAAGACCTAGCTTTTCATCCCAGCTTTGAGACTTGGAACTTTTTTTTTTTTTTTTTTTTTTT
>NW_016814460.1:669053-678276 GCF_001698545.2 Rhinopithecus bieti
TTTTTTTTTGAGGCGGAGTCTGGCTCTGTCGCCCGGACTGGAGTGCAGTGGCCGCATCTCAGCTCACTGCAAGCTCTGCCTCCTGGGTCTACACCATTCTCCTGCCTCAGCCTCCCTAGTAGCTGGGACTACAGGCGCCCGCCACCTCGCCCGGCTAGTTTTTGTATTTTTAGTAGAGACGGGGTTTCACCGTGTTAGCCAGGACGGTCTCGATGTCCTGACCTCGTGATCCGCCCGTCTCGGCCTCCCAAAGTGCTGGGATTACAGGCTTGAGCCACCGCGCCCGGCCAGAGACTTGGAACTTTTTGATGGACAAATTGATAAACCTTTTTAAGCCTCAGGCTCCTCATCTGTAAAATGGGGATGCCTACCTTATGGGGTTGGTATGAGGATTAACTGAGATAACACTTGAAAGTGCCTTGCATGGGCCTGGCATGTGAGTGCTCATTACATAGTCTTGCTTTCTTGCCTCTGGGTTGGGGATTCACAGCACTGAACTACAAGGGTAGCCCCTCTCCATTCTGGATACCTTGCTAGGGGAGAGTCTGGGCTTCCACCTGTGGCCAGGGTGAGGGGAGAATTCTTGCCTTGTCAGAGACGGATCAATGACTATGAAGAACCTAGCCTGTGATTTTTTTTTTTTTCACACTAAGCATTAAAAGCTCCTAAAGCCTTTTGTCTTATTACTTTCTTCCCCCTCTTGCATGCTAGAGGGGGAAGATAGTCATTTAGATTTCCCCCCTCTTACCTCTTCATTGTTGGCAAGGGGTTGTCTTGGGTAGCTGGGAGGATGTAGTAGATCTCTCTCTTTTTTTTTTTTTTGAGATGGAATCTCATTCTGTTGTCCAGGCTGGAGTGCAGTGGTGTGATGTCAGCTCACTGCAACATCTGCCTTCCGGGTTCAAGTGATTCTCTTGCCTCAGCCTCCTGAGTAGCTGGAATTACAGGCATGCGCCACCATGCCTGGCTAATTTTTGTATTTTTAGTAAAGACAGGGTTTCACCATGTTGGCTAGGCTGGTCTCAAACTCCTGACTTCAAGTGATCCACCTGCCTTGGCCTCCCAAAGGGCTCCTGGTGCCTGGCTAGATTTGGTAGATCTCTAATTGCCTTACCAAACCTGCAGGGTCTCTGTTAAGTGTCTGTTGGGGTCTTATATGATACCGTGGACACTGCGAGAAACAGTTGATGGGGCAGATGGGAACCTGGGATCCAGCTCATTTTTTATGTCTGCTGAATGGATGATTGGGTGCCCCTTTGGTAAGGGCTGGGAAAGTGAACCAAGTTGGAAGCAGAGCAGGTCTTGAGACCACCTTAATGAGGAACACATGGTCTACTTCCCATCTCCTGGGACACAGGTAATCTCCAGCTTCCAAAATTAATAAGATTTTTCATATAAATCCCCCCCTCTTCATTGTATAATAAATAATTTGGCCTTTGTCTTCAGTTCCTGAGACGAAGACTCTAAATTCTTAAAATTTCCCAAGTGATAGGAGTATCTTTGTTTTTTGTGGCGGGTCCCTGAAACTACACCTGAATTTATGTTGAGATTTGACCTTAGGCCACACCTAATTTTATATTGAAATTTGATCTCAGACCACACCTGAGTTTATGGTAAGATCTGACTGAGGATAGAGGCTGACCATGCCAGAATGACCAACCATATAGTTACAGGGCCGGGACTTTGAGCTGGATGATATCAGCTTGATCCCCAGGGAGGGGAGAGGGGCTAGTGATTGAGTTCAGCCACATGCCCATGATTTAAACCACATTATACTGATGGTAAAACTCTAAATATAAAAACTTCTGACACTGAGGTTTTGGTCAGCTTCCTGGCTGGTGAACACATGGATGTGCTGAGGGATGTGCAGGGGTGTCCTGTTTCTGTGAGCAGAGGGCACACATCTGTGCCTGGACACTCCTGGACTCTACCATATATTTGTCTTCATTTGGCTGGTTCTGATTTGTATCTTTTGTAATAGAATTATAATCATAAGTATAGCGTTTTCCTGAGTTCTGTGAGTCATTCTAGGAAATTCTGCAACCTCAGGGTGGTGGGGGATGGGTTGTGGAAACTCCTGAATTTATAGCCAGTTGGTCAGAAGTGCAGGTGATCTGGGGATCCTTGAGCTTTTAGCTGACATCTGAAGTGAGAGCAGTCTTGTTGGGGACTATGCCCTTAAACCCATAGGGTATGCACTAACTCCCTGTAGTTAGCATCAGAGTTGCATTACAGTATTGAACCTCCACATGCTGTAGACTCCTTTCCTTCTCTTTTTGCTGTCAGTGCTATGTAGTGAGTGCCCCATGTTGCAGAGCACTGGATTAGGTACTGTGGAATAACTGCACAGAGATAGAAGCCATCATTTCGTTATATATTTAGCTGAGATAATCAAGGAAAGCTCTCTGGAGGAGGTGGCATTTCAGGTAGCCTTAAGACTGGGAAAGTTTTGGATAACTTAGAGAACAGCATTGTTATGTTCAAGGGGTGGCAAGTTGTATTAGGGTCTAGAGAGACAGAACTAATGATACATGTATACATGAAAAGGAGTTTATTAATGATTGACTCACCCAGGGTGAAGTCCCACAGTAGGCCGTCTGCAAGTTGAGGAGCAAGGAAGTCAGTAATGGCTCAGTCCAAGTCCCAAATCCTCAAAAGGAGAGAAGCCAACAGTGCAGCCTTCTGTCTGTGGCCTAAGGCCCAAGAGCCCCTGGCAAACTACTGGTGTAAGTCCAAGAGTCCAAAAGCTGAAGAACTTAGATCTAATGTGTGAGGGCAGGAAGCATCCAGCATGGGAGAAAGATGAGGGCTGGAGGACTCAGCAAGTCAGCTTCTTTCACCTTTTTTCTGCCCGCTTTTTCTAGCCGCCTTAGCAGCCAATTGGATGGTGTCCACCCACATTCTGGGGGGGTTTTTCTGTGGGTGGGTCTTCCTCTCCCAGTCTACTAACTCAAATGTTAATCTCTTCTGGCAACACCCAGAAACACCCAGAAACAATACTTTGCATCCTTTAATCAAGTTGACACTTAATATTAACCAACATACAAGTAGATTCCTATTGGCTTGGTCCAGTTGGGAGAAAAAGATGAAGAGGTAGATTGAAGCTAGCTTGTGAAGGGCCTTGGGTGCTAGAATAATCTTTGAGAATTTAAAGTGTAGTGGGGGAAGTGAGATACACAGAACACACACACTGAAAATACCCAATGATAGGTGGAAACCCATAGAAGGAGATGAAGGCGCAAACCATGTAGGAGGCAGTGCGAGTGCAGTGGGGAAATGGATGGGAAGGGAGGGGATGAGTCCATAGGGAGGACATCTAGGGGCATAGCAGGTCTGGTTGAAAGCCTAGAGTTGGGGTCTCTAGGTGATGAGATAGTGGGATAGGATTGGGTAGTACACAGAGGCACTTGAACAGTAGTGACCAGAATGACTTGAAGGCCTGGGTATGGCAGAGTCACTGCTGGGTCTGGGTCCTTGTGGGGCTGTTGCTGTCAATTCTTGGGGTGCATCTTGTGGGAGAGGTTGATGAAGGTCCTGAGCCTGCCTTTTCCTGAGGGCACTATAGTATGCTGCTAGGGCTGCCATAACAAAACTACCACAGACTGGGTGGCTTAAAACAACAGAAATTTCTTTTCTCACAGTTCTGGAGCTTGTAAGTCCAGGATCAAGATGGTTTGATCTTTCCTGAGGCCTCTCCTTAGCTTGCAGATCGCTGCCTTCTTGCTGTGTCCTCCCATAGCCTTTTCTGAGCATGCACCTCCCTGGTGTTTCTCTTCTTAGAAGGACACCAGTCATACTGGATTAGCCCCCTCCTTATTACCCAATTTAACCTTAGGTGCCTCTTTAAAGGCCCTATATCCAAATATAGTCGTATTGGGGCTTCACCATACAGATCAGGCCGGGCGAGGGGCATAATTCTGTCTATAACAGGCACACAAAGTGATGTCACTGCTTTTTTGGTCCCCAATCAATGTCAACAGTAAACAAATAGGGTACTTAGGAGTGCCTTTTTTCCAGTCTGGGGATTGGAAGTTGGTCTAGGGGCTTAGGTAGCTGATCAGACTTACTCTCACCAGACTGGCTTTTACCCTTCAATTCATTCTAGAGCAGTTTCTTCAGTGCAAATGAGAGTGTTCTCAGGGAAAACAGGTTCATTGTTTTTTTCTGAGTGGAAGAGAATGGAGCCTTTGGCTGCTACAAAACAGCATTGTGAGAGTTATTCTAAAGCCAACCTGAAATAATTTGGTGTCATCTAGACTTTTGTAGACCAATACAGTAGCCACTAGCCATGTGTGGCTGTTTTAGTTCAAAGTGATTAAAATTAAGGAAAAAAATGCAATTCTTCAGTTCATATTTCAAGTGCTCAATAGCCACACATGGCTAGTGACTGCTGATTGGATGACACAGAAATTGAACATTTCCATTATCACAGAAAGTTCTGTTGGACAGCACTGATCTGGAGATCAGTGTCTTACAACCTTGCCTATGAATCAGAATTAACCTATGGAGGTTTAAAAAAACACAAGGGTCTCAGCTGCACTTCAAGATATTTTGATTTGTGAGGTGCGAGGGGCATCCTGCTATCTGTCTACAACAGAATCTCTCCATGCTACCAACATGCAGCCAAGGTTCAGGCAGGAGTGTCCTGAGTGTCTTGAAGGCAAAGGCCAGGGTCTCCTTTTTCTTTCCGCAGTATGTAATCCCACACCTGGCACAAAGTAGGTATTCAGAGCAGACATGGAAGTAATGCATGAATCTGGTCTGGGAGAGCTGGCTGTGTGCCGTCCAGAAACACTAGTTTCTCTAGAGTTTGTTGTTTTTGCCTGGTGATGGTGATTCAAGTTCTGATTCAGAGGAATGATGGAGGTCCCACCCCAAAACAAACAAACTCAACTTGTTAGAGACCAAGGCTGTGCTTGGGTTGGGATGCTTCTGAGATTCTGAGGGGTGGATTGTGTTGGTGAATAAACAGAATTTTCTTACCTCTGGTTTTTTTTTTTTTCTTTTTGAGACAGGGTGTCCTTCTGTTTCCCAGGCTGGAGTGCAGTGGCACGATCATGGCTCACTGCAGCCTTGACTTCCTGGGCTCAGGTGTCCTCCCACCTCAGCCTCCCAAGTAGCTGGGACTATAGGCATGCACCACCACACCCGGCTAAGTTTTTGTAGAAAAAACTTTCTACAAGCATGAGGCACCATGCCCAGCTTTTTTTTTTTTTTTTCTTTTGAGACGGAGTTTTGCTCTTGTTGCCCAGGTTGGAGTGTAATGATGTGATCTTGGCTCACCACAACTTCTGCCTCCCGGGTTCAAGCGATTCTCCTGCCTCAGCATCCTGAGTAGCTGGGATTACAGGCATGTGCCAACATGCCTGCCTAATTTTGTATTTTTAGTAGAGATGGGGTTTTTCCATGTTGGTCATGCTGGTCTCGAACTCCCGACCTCAGGTGATCTGCCTGCCTTGGCCTCCCAAAGTGCTGGGATTACAGGCATGAGCCACTGTGCCTGGCCCCAGCCTTTTATCTCTCTCTCTCTCTTTTTTTTTTTTCTCCGTTCCTGATACAGGATAGCTTAAAGGAAAATTGGGTCTTGAATTTGGCCACTGTGTGGTCTCACTTTCCTTTTTCAATTCAATAAACATTTATTGATGTCTGCTGTGTGTGTGTCATTCCTTGTGCTAGGCACTGTAGGGAGTGACAGAGGTGAATTAGATGATTCTTTGCCCTCACGTTGTTCACTGTCTAGTGCTGGGAGATACAGGCATATAATTATAGTATAAATCAAGCTGAAAGCATGTTGTGAACAAGTTATAAACACAGCGCTCTGGGCACACTGAATGAGGAAGTGATTAGCCCTCAGAGTCTGGGGAGGAGGTGTGTGTGCCTGTGAGAAAGGGCAGTGACTGGAGATTTCTTATCTCATCACTTGCTAAATCTTACCACCTCCACGGAGTGGATATTTGCAAAAGGGGACCACTGTGTCAGATATGTCCAAGAATTTCTCAGCCCCAACTGCAAGGGGCTAGGAAACAGGATGAGGGGAGGGGCTCAGATGCCAGGAATTAGGCAAGAGCCAAGAGTTGGGCGTGGCCCTGTGGAAGATGAGAAGTGAAGGTTCCTTTCAGAACACATCTGTTAACTTTGGGGATGGAAAACTAGCAGATGGTGGCAGGCGGTGTCAAGGTAGCAGATCAAAAAAGATTGGAAATGCAGCCTGGCCGCAGCTGGGGTAGAGAAGCTAGTGATGGAATGGAAGAAGGGAATAGAGATTGTGGCCTATCCCAGACTAAGTCTTGACTCTGAATATTCTTGTTCAGGAGGATATAGGGCAGCTGTTTCCTCTTCTTCCCTAGTGCTCCAAAGGAGTAAAGAACTTCAACTGGAGCTTGAGACATTGAGGTTAGACACATGGATAAACTTCCCAGCTATGACCATCAGGTGATATAGAAATAAATTACTTTGGAGGATGATGAATTGCTTCTTCTTCAGAGACCTTAATGCCAGCCTGGCTCGAGCCAATGCTTACCAGTCAAGGTTGAATTATAATGTATTTGGGGAAACTTTCTTTCTCTCCCTCCTTATTTTGGCCCTCACTCTCTCAAGTACAAAAGAGAACAAACAAAACACCTGCAAAAGAATTTTCCTGTACATCTTCTTGTCCATTCTTCTGCCCTACATCTCATTCAAGGACCCTCAGCCTGATGTCTGTCTCTAGTCCTGGCTTGTAGGAGGGATGGCTGAGAGCCCAGAACAGTCCTCCATGGTGGCCTGTGCCAAGCCAGGTTGCCATTTCCATTTTCATTCATTGAAGCAGCTTGACCCTGATCATTTCAGGCCAGCAATTTCCTGTCTGCTGGTTAGGAGTGTGTGGAGGACATGTCTTTGCAGGTCATTCTGTCCTTGCATCTACCTGGATGGAGCTAACACCTCATTCAGGCAGCAAAAAATGGTCTCCTGTCACAGTTAACTGGGAGAAGCCCAACCTCACAAATGCCCAGCCTCTCCTCTTGGGATCTCACACTTTGTCTTCTTTAGAAGGTCTTTCTGGTGTCTACCCTCCAGCCCACCTGCTGTAATTTTGGTTGTTTTTTTTTTGTTGTTGTTGTTGTTCAGTTTTTAGAAATCTGCTAACTGATAGCTCCCTCTCAGAACCTCATGTGATGATACTTTCTTCTGTGGCCTGGGAGAAGAACAAAATGTCTTTGAAGGAAGGGGTTTGCCTTCAACCCTGGAAGGCCACACAGCTGAGTGATTGGGGTGTGATGGCTTTGCTCTGAGCGTGAGTGTGGATGTGTTTTGCTCATTGCCTGGCTGTAAGGGAGGTCTGTGTGTCCCCTGTGAATCACTGAGTAAGCATCATTTTGTTCCTGTGTTTGGTAGTGCCGCTTTGCGAGTACCGTTTTGTTTTTTTTTTGAGACGGAGTCTCGCTCTGTCGCCCAGGCTGGAGTGCAGTGGCCGGATCTCAGCTCACTGCAAACTCCGCCTCCCGGGTTTACGCCATTCTCCTGCCTCAGCCTCCCGAGTAGCTGGGACTACAGGCGCCCGCCACCTCGCCCGGCTAGTTATTTTTTTTTGTATTTTTTAGTAGAGATGGGGTTTCACCGTGTTAGCTAGGATGGTGTCGATCTCCTGACCTCGTGATCTGCCCGTCTCGGCCTCCCAAAGTGCTGGGATTACAGGCTTGAGCCACCGCGCCCGGCCGCAAGTACCGTTTTAAGGGGTAGGGTAGTGTGTTCCCTTAGAGTGGGAGTCCACTGTGTTACATGCATTTGTGTCCTCCTGTGATCATGGGATCTTTTTTGTCTGCAGTTTTCAGTCTTCCAGATGGACACTAGTGTAATTGAGTGTGACCCATTTTTGCTGCTGTTGTGTCTTTGTGTGTCTGGTATTTTTGTGTAACCTCTGTGTTTGGGGCATCTTCGGGGGGCTTATGGAGTCTTTCTGAGTGTCCTCTGGCTCTGTTTGGGCGGGGGAACAGAAGAAGGAGCCCAGACTCGAAGGGGAGCTGTCTGGGTGGGGGGAGCGTGTTGGGAGGGGGCGTGCTGCAATCTGTGACTTGGAAAACAGATTTGCAGAGGAGGCGAGCAGCCCGGGCGTGCGGAGCGTGCGGGGCGGGGGCGGGGGGCCGCTCTGGCCCCCAGCTCCTCCGCAATCCAATTAAATAACATTTAAATGCATAACCAGCCCGCGCGGCGATGAGGCTGGAGATTGGAGCGGGCTCGGCGGCGGGCCGCCCGGGCGGCGTTTTGTGGAGCTCAGCGATTCTGGCGGCAATTTCCCCGCTCGACGCGGCTTTTACGAGCCCGCTCCCGGCGCCGCGCCCGCTCTGCTGCACCACCCCGCTCCCGGCCGCTTCCCGCCACTCCCCGCCTCGACGCTTTTTTCTCCCTCGCCCTCTCTGCAGCCTTCTGGTCTGTCCGCGTGCGTGTCTCTCGCTCTGGTCTCTGTCTCCATCTCTTGGGGTGCATGCACGTCGCCCTAACCTCCCTCTCCGGCTGCTCCCGCGTCTCCCGATGCCTCTCCCGTTTGGTCTGTGGGTGTCTGCCTCTCTTACGCTGCCTGTCTGTGGCTCCTGCCATCTGCCAGCCTTTGCTTTTCTCGCCGCTGTTTCTGCCTCTGACTTTGACCCCCTGTTCTGGCGGATGCCACCTCCACTTCTCTCTGGATCACCATATCATCACAGCTTCTGGCTGTCTTTCCTCCGGTCTTCTTGTCTCTGGCCTTCTGCATCCTTCCACCCTCAAACCCTTTCCTTCAAGCTGCCTTGCCTTCTCACCATGACTCAGAGACCCCACCACACCAGGCTCTCCGCAGAGTCCTCAGCCTTTCTCCACCTTTGTGCCTGTGGGGAAGGCCTGCAGATTGGGAACAGCTAGAAAGGGCCGGGGAGGAAAGGAAGGGAAGCTAGGTTAAGAAGAGTGGGAGCGGGTGGTGGGCTTACCCTGCCTGGGCCTAGGCCCAGCGGGAGACGGGAGGAATACATATGTGGTGAGTGGACGACTGGGAGAGACCCAGTCTTCCCTACATCCTTTAGGAGCAGAGTAGGGAGGACCACCACATTCAGGGTCAGGGGAGTGGTTCCTTTTTGGGAGGTCTGCAGGAGCACCAGAGAGATGTGATTCCTTCAGAGCTTCAGGCTCTTCTGAGGTTAGCATGGAGATGGGTATTTTCTGAAGAACTTCAGTGGGGCAAGTCCCCCCTGCCCCACAGGAAACCTCCCCCCCTCCC